>NC_072798.1:76811753-77029253 GCF_028583425.1 Eublepharis macularius
AGTTGAACTTCTCACTGGATCCTTCCTTTGTCGCAATTTCATTTCAGTTGTGCCTAAATATGCACATTGAATGTTCTTTGAATCATTGAATGTTCTTTGTTTTTTTTAGAGAGACTGATCATGTAGGAAAACTGGCCCCCAGCCTTTACTTCTATAGCCTTAGGGTCAGCATGTAGGATGCGGGGAGGATAAGAAACAGATACGACAAATGCTTTTTTAGCAAAGATAGCCAAAACTCAAAAATATAGACATGGATCCTAGACTCTGTTTCGGCTTGTGCTCGTCTTTGTCCTCTGATATGGAGTATCATTCCTCTGGTGGTAGATACTTCCATTCATATAGGGCCAATGCCTTTCAAGAAGCTGAAGAAGGCCTATTAAAGGAGGAAGGAACTCTGCAGCAGAGGACCGCCTCCGGAGTAAAGAGGAATGCAAGCAGAGACAAGGTATAGGATTGATCCGAAGCATCGTCAGGACATTTTACTATGCATACATAGTATATTTATTTATTTAATTAAACTATTCATATGTTGCCTTTCCACTCAAATAGTTGGCAAACATTAGAAGATGTAAAACCAACATTTTAAACCATTTAAATTTAAAGCAACATTTAAAATAATATAAAATAGTATAAAAATCAGTAATAATAAGATTAATAATATTATATTTATTTACCGCCCTTCAGGATAACTTACCATCAGATCAGGGCAGTTTACAAAGTGTAATATTACTATCCTCATGAGAATCACTCTGTGGGGTGGGTGAGACTGAGAGAGCTCTGAGAGAGCCGGGACTGGCCCAAGAGTGGGGAATCAAACCCCGTTCTCCAGATTAGAGACCTGCCACTCTTACACCAAACCCTTCCCTCCTCCCCCAATATACGGCACCAAAACCAGGGAGGAGGGCCAATAACAGTTATGGGGGCAGGAGTATGCCAAACAACAAAAAAAGCCCTAACACTGAACCAGTCTTAAACTTGTGAAATCATACGGGATACATTTGGCCTATTCCTAGAGCGGTGCCCATAAACTCACTAAGCCACTTACACGTACATGTCAAGCTTCTTCAGACGATTGGTCTAGTAAAGTCAGCGTTGTGTAGTCTGACCAGCAGCGTTTTTCAAGGATTTCATCACCTGCTTTTTCATCCTTTAATTGTAGATGCCAAGTATTGAATCTGGAACTTTCTGTAAGCAAAACTGATGCTCTACCACTGAGCCACAGCTCTACCCACTATGCTCTCAACAGTAGCAACAGTACGTACTTTACTGAAGGGCTTCAGCTCCATTCTTGCCCTGAATGTATAGCAGGAGAACTTACTTAGTTAATGTTATAAACTATTTTTAACATATAAGTTGAGAGATTTTTCAAATTAGTCTCACACATTTTCTTTAAATTGTTTGCATTCTTCAGATTCCTCAAAAACATTTTGTTTGAAATGTACCTATGTACCACAAAAGTAGATATGGGAATTAAGATTGGCATTTTGGCGCACACACACACACCCCGCCCCATATTTTTTTCTCTTATCTCAGGTACAGTGGCTTGACTGGAACTTAGGTTCAGTTTAAACTCAAGTTTTCTCCTCCCCAACCACCACTCTTTGCTAGATATACTGATTCAGCCATAGGCACTAGGTAGTGGGAACTTGGAGACATCTATACTTTTTCAAGGATATATCATCTGAACACATGCTGAATAATGGAAACCTTCTTGGATTGATGAATTCTGATTGGCTTTGGCAGACATACATTTGAATGAAGTAGATTAATACGTATAAACCACCAAGCTTAGCTGAAACTCCTGTTCAACATTGTAAACTGCCAACTTTATCATCTTTAAGGGAAAAAAATACAGTTTTTCTTCCCAACAAAGACTTTTATAAAAGCAATAAGGTAACTGTGCGAAGTGTGCCTATCATGATATAATCACCCCCCAGGGGGAATGAGAGGTACTTGACTGCACCTCTTGCTTTGTAATGACCCTGGGGTGTGATTATCTTATGATAACCGCACTCCCTGTCATGCCTTATTGCTTATATATTCCACATGTCATAATGAATCCTGAAGCACTTTCTAAGGCTCGTAGCAAACGCAAGTGACTTTGAAGTCTAGGAAGTAGCCAGATTTTTTAGGTACATATAGATTAATATTGTATACAGTAGAAAGAATGATGAATGAATGCATATTCATGGTTGTCGGGACAAAGTTTTTAGCTTTTATTCACTGTGAACTTTCACTTTGGAGTCAGGTGTTATGACTTTACCCATATGCATATGGGTATATGCAGCATGTGAACAAAATAGCATTCTGTGTTCTATAAGAACAAAATACCGTTCTAGAACATTGTCAGCCACGGATTCCATATTGTGACTGGGACATTGTATGCTCCTCCCAGAGCATACATTGCATTGAGTACAATCAATCTTATTGAAGCCATTATGGGCAGATCAAAGAATGGAGGAGGCTATCAAGAACAGCAGCCATATGTCAGTTTCCCTTTTCTTATTTTTAATTTTTAAATTTAACTTTATTTATACCCCACCTTTCTCCCCAGTGGGGAGCTTACATGGTTCTCCTCAACCCCAATTTTCCTTTCAATAACCCTGTGGGTAGGGTTGCCGGATGGTTTCAACCCAAATATTGGACACACTCCATGTTTCTCGTGTTCCATAGGCCCCAATGGCATCACCTGGTTGAAAACTGGAAGCTGTGGGATTTCAGTGGGGTCTAAATCAGCCCCAACATAACATTTTTGCACACAGCCTCACAGGAGGACACAACCCTAAGCCTGCATATTCACAAGTAAATCCCTAAGAGTTCAGTGGGTCATACAGCCTGGTTTAGGATTGCAGACACAGTCTATTTCATTTATGCTACAATAAGAAAGAAACATGCCTCAGATCATGTACAGAGTGCCTCCCTTTCTCCCCCACTCCCAGTTCATATGTACTCTTTTCTCTCCCCATCTAACTTTTCTCCACTAGCTTCATTCAGTCCAAGTTCATGCAGCAAACAATGCCCCATCCATTTAAACACTTACCTTCCCAGCCTTCTGGGGCCCCCTTTTTCACTTTCCTCAGCTGCACACTGCGCTGCTTGGAGATGGAGGAGCGAGGACCACTCTTGGGCTCTCCTGATGTCCTCTGTTTCACTTCCTCCACATCCCTCTACTCTAGGAATAATTTGGGGATGCAGACAATGCAACCATCTTGGAAGAGGACAACAGAGTTTGAATGCTTTTTTGTCAAGGGATCCTGAAACTGCCTTCAGGAAAGGGACCATGTTTGTGTTTTGAACATTTAATTGTTCTCCCACATTGAGATTTGGTGGCAGCGGGGGGTGGGTGGGGGGTGAAACTTGCCTGAATCTTCCTGGCAGAAAGTGAGAGATGAAGGACATGAACATGCATCCTCATCCTGCCACTGTCATTTATCCACTTGAAAAGGAGGACGATTGCGAGAGGGAAGGGGGTTGTGCAGGAAATTTAAGTATGTGTGCTGCCACTTTGAAACAGAGAATGTGATGCTGGCTGAGGTGACTGGGCAGTCAACTGGCTGCTAGGAAGAAGTGGAAGATGGTGGTGGCAGAGAGGCAGAGCCCAAGCTCTGCTCCCCTCAGCAAGGGCCTGCACTTTTGTGCCCTCCAGCAACAGATTGGCTGCTGTGTGGAAGCACAGGGGGGAGAGGGGAGGAGGCAGGGAGGCCAAGGCCAAGCCTGAGCCCCGCTCTCCTTGGTGAGAGCCCACACTTGCCCTCCCCTCCAACCAGATGCTGAGACACCAGCCAGCCACGTGACGTATTAGCCGTAGCAACATGGTGGAGCTGCCAGCCACCTGCCAAAGTTCTTGTGCACCCACACACAGCAGCAGCTGGCCTTGCTGCTCATCTTGCTTGCCACAGCAGCTCCTCCCTGCACAGAAATGTTCTTTGAAGTTGTCCTGGATAGTCCAAGAAAATTACAGACTGTCTGGGTGAAAATCGGATACCTGTGAGATAGGTTGGGCTGAGGGGTTGTGATTGTCTTGAGGTCACCCACCAAGCTTCCATTGCAGAACAGGGAATTGAACCTGGGTTGCCTATACCCTAGTCTGACACTCTAACCGCTACACTGCATCAACTCTCATAATATCTAATACAATGAAACCCTATAACATTGCATCATGATACCTTTTCTGCCTATGATACCCAATAGCATGGAATAAAGGAAAGACACAGTTTAATGACATCCCAGCGCATGGTAAGATGTGACAGTGGGATGGCGGCAAAGATGTAACAGTGGGATTGTGGCAAACAGAACGTGGCGATAGTTTTACCCCAGCGGGTCTGGCTTTGCTGTTGCTCTTAGAACTGTTATTTGCTTTGGATTCCATTTCTAATGAAATGTTAACTTATTTAACATCCTTAGAGATTTTAAGTGTGTTCCAATTTCAATGAGAGTGCCTTTGGATGTTAGACAAAGTACTGATGTGAATCACACCCTTCCTGCAATGTTTGAGAGACTGCATTGGGTTAAAATAAAATTTTCATGTGGAAATTTGCAAAGGCAGCTAAACAGGCCTCGTGGTCAGCTTTGCACAATAACTTGCCCTCCCAATAAAGAAAGAATTATATTAAAGGCGACCATTTTGATTTATTTAAAACATATCTATCCCACCTTATCTCAGCAGACTCATACATATACACTGTGTAGATTTGCTTTCTTTTCTGTCTTTTGACCAGCGTTTCTCTGAGTACCCTCACAAGAACACCAAGAATTATTTTGGACTACATTAGCATCAATATGGTGATGATCCACACCTTTACGTTTTGTCAGTTACTAAAATTTCCATCCTTCCAGATCAAATCTTACCACAGTAGCTCATTCTGGATCTCTGCTTGCCTCCATTCCCAGCCTCCATTGCAGGATAATGCTGGGCTACCTTGGAAGATTAATACACAGATCACTGAGTATGTTTGGGACAGTTTAAAACAATAAATAAATACTAAGTGGCATCAATAATAATTTAAAAAATATATCGATTCACTCTTTAAGAAATGGTGCAACATCTTTAACCTGTGTGTGAGCCTCCCCTGTTGCTGTAACATTCAATGGCTTAATTTAAAAGAAAACCACAATTTGTAAGTTTTAGGTCTTGATTTGATTAGCCCAGAGAAAATTTTTTGGGGGGTGCATTTTAAAAATCCAAATAATTAAGAGGTATGCATGAAGAATAGCATTTTGATGCAGCTGTTTAAATGAGGGAAGAAGCAGCAAAAATATCTGCGTCTGCTTTGTGAAATAGATCAGAGATCTTGAGCAATGTGGCTGCATGTCTCATGCTCCCCCCCTTCCCCCTCCTTTTACTAGCCTCATGGCAGTAAGCTGTTGGTTATTTGGAGAGATCTATTTAGCTTTAAAATCCTGCACTTTTAATAATAAAAATAGTAATATATTCTAATTAGAATGAATGGGGGTCAATGGCAGGTCCATAAGGAAACAAGGAGATGGAGATCAATGGACTTCTGAATTTGCAATTAGGGACCGGCATTAAAGACAACAGGATAATAAAGTAAGCAATTATCTTTGATATACCTTATGATATAATCGCACCACAGGGTGAATCTGCACCACAGGAAATAGGTTTTCCGCAAGTTTGTAACCTTGTTAATCTGATCTATGTAGCAGTCAACATTTAAATACTACTTCGCTGCGGGAAAATTCGCCGTACCATTCCTTGCCTGTCACCATAAACTGGATGATAAAGATGATGGCCTATCATTATGACTACTGATGGGTTGATTCATTGGCTGCGTCAGCTCTGAGATCAGGCAAGTTAACTGCAGGTCATCTTTCAAAACATCTGTGTGTCTAAAAGAAAGCTTATTTAGCTAGATAGCTGCACAAGTCGAATACTACTGATTATCATAAAGGTCAGACGTGCACATTTTAACGGGTGGTAATGAGTAGTTTTAAATATGTTTGAGCCTTTTCCTTAATCCTACCATGTCACAAGGCTTCTATTGTTATGCACCAAAGAATGTGCCTTTAATTGTACCATTTGCCCTATTGTATCTTGATCATAGAGCGGGAAGCGCAATGGTACTTGTGATAACCGCCTACCACATGTCCTAGTAATTACTAGCCTTCAGTAAATTGCAGAGGGAAGTAACACGGAGACTGGTAAAACAAAAGGCTCCAAAAAGTTGCAAGTAATACTTAAAGAGTTATATGTACAGTACCAAATGGTGCCAAATCTGTGCTTCAAAGCCTGCTGATAACAGATTTTAAAAAGCTGCAACATAAAATTTGGACAGATAATAGGAAAAAAAACATTTTGGAAATGTTTTAATAAGTAATTAAGGACAGTAAAGTCTTAATAAATAGAAAAATTTGTAAATCAGACATGAGACATTCCATAAATCAGAATCTTTCAAGTCATCTTCAGGATAAACATTTGTAACGAATCGTATTTCAGACAAAATGTATTTATTTGAAGTGGAAATACATTTTGAGAAAAACCAAGATGTACTGAAGCCACTAACTGGTTTGAAAATGGTGGCCTCATCTCATCATTTCAACATTTAATAGATCTGAGCAATTATTTCCTGGAGCATTTTGTGAAAAGAATCTAGTATTAAAAATGACAAGTTCAAACACTTCGGAATGGTATCCGTAAAAATATGACAGATGTGTAAAATGCTATTCTTAAGGTTATTTTTTTAAAGACTGTATAGAGAATCTAATTGCTCTCAATGGATAACTTGGTATGCTGGTGCGAGGCCTGCATTGTCACCTTGTTCTTTAAATCTCCACTTGAAATTAAACTTCAGCATAATACTTTCCAGATTTCCAATGTTGCTTGTCTTCCCCATGTCTTCCTTATCTCTGAGCGTAGTCAAACAAAGAGAACCTTGTAGTTCTAATTTCAAGTAATGGTCAAAGAATTTAGGATAATAGTGATATTGCCTTCTAAAATAAGGCTTTAAATGCTAAGAAAAAACACCAACGGGTCTGATGTTTTTGTTTTAAAAAATCCTTTAATTTTGAGCATGGAAAAGATGCAGTCTTATGCTGTCCTGCTCAGTACATTCCCACCGTTTTCAGTGCCAAGAAAAATAAGGATATAGAGTTAAAGAAATTTGTCCTGCAATTTCTTATGAGCACGCAGGAAGCTCTCCAATACATCAGGGTTGCCATATTAATTTAAACATGAAAAAGTACTATGCAGAGTCTTTTAACACATGTGGACCGATACCGTTTTTTGTATTAGTGAGACCGCCTTCATGCACGAGTACATATACTGAAGGGGGAAAGAAAATAGTGCTTGTATGCCTCCTAGCAAGAGGTGATCTCACCTACTAGTTCAATGGGCACACACTTCTAGTACATCTTTGACCATCCAGAATTGGATGGTGGTGGTAGTGGTTGTGGTTCACGGACAGAGCATTGCTTGGTAGTCATAAGGTTCTAGGTTCAATTCTCATCATTTTCAGGTAAAAATATCAGCTAGCAGGTGATGTGAAAGACCTCTGCCTGAGACCTTAGAGGGTACTGACCTTGACAGACTAACATATAAGGCAGCTTTGTGCGTTCTGCAATAGCCAATGATGGTCTTTGTTTAAGTATATTATTTTCTTGTGTGAGATGTAAAATAATAGCAGATATTAGCCTGAATTTGAACCAGAACAGGACCGTTTCCACACTGCTTACCTTCCCTCAGAACGACCTGAAACATCGCGCAAAAAAAGCGGAAGATCACGTTTTCTTGCGCGACATTTGCGCGACAGGAAGGAGAGGTTCATCTAGCCCAGGGAGCCTTCGGGCTTTTGGGGCTGGTTTGATTTAGACTGTTAATGAAGTGTCGAATGACAGTGAGCAGGTGTGTGCTTGCACACACATGTACATGCTCCACTCACCCCAAATCAGTCTTCTGCATGGATGAACTGATCTGTTCGGTTTTTTAATTTTCTTGCACAGGAACGGGACTCATGCTGTGCTTCCACCTGCGATTTCTCCTTATCCAAGATCATTCAACTTATCCAAGATCATTCAACTCATTCAAAGATCATTCTCCTTATCCAAGATCATTCAACTCTGGTTCCCTGTCCCCCATTCTAAATGAAACCATTAATCTAAACAGTTTCATTCAGAATGGGGGATAGAGAACCAGCCACCAGTCTCCCACGTCCATTGGTGATGAAACATTGGGCCAACCTCCCTTTCCTCCCCTCCCCTGGTAGGAGGATCTTGCCTCCCCTACAAGAAGACCAAGTGTTACAGCCCTGAGCTTCCCTTCCCCTGCAGGAGAAGGGGTAGAGCAGGAGCACAGCCCTAAGGAAGGCAACGACCTATTTGCAGAGATAATGAAAGAACAAATTGAGCCTGCAAGAGCAAGGGAGGAGCAGACAGGAGGAAAGCCAACCAGCATTAGCTGCCTATGTCACAAAGGCCTTCTCTAGGGCAAAGGCCTCCTTAGGAGAAAGGGCCTGCTCAGGAGTAAGAGCAAGAAAGCAGGAACTGGGCGGGACTATGGGAAGAGGAATAAAAAGCCCCAGCTGGAGGAGGTAAGGGGGCTGCTGGCCTTCCTTCTTTCACAAGGGAGTACTGAGCCTCCTGGATACTCAGAAGATGACATTCCTGGTTCAGAGGAAAGCCAGAATGGACCTTCCCCATCTAGCCCAGGAGGGCTGGATCTCCTAAGTAGACATGGGCACGAACAGCAATACGAACAAAAAAAAGCCATGAACAGCCCAATTTGCTGTTTGTGAACAAGCTGTTTGTGAGGCCCCATTCTAAACGAACAGGTGGTCATTGCAAGCCTCGTTCATTACTGTTCATCAAGCCAGACAGTCTGGCACCTGCAATCTATTCCCTTGGCAACTTAGGCAGGGATTGTCTGAACTCTGTCTGAACTCCTGCTGTTGCCTTGGAAACCCCAATCTAAGCCCAGTTTAGCTTGATAGGCAGGTCTTCTTTTCAAGCGTGGAGCTCCAAATTTGTTACAAGGGAGCAAAGACCGGGGGGAGGGGGGCTTCCAGCTCTGACTTTGCAGACAGTGGAGAGACAGTTGCTGTTGGCATTTTGATAGAGAGAGTGCATTGGAGCTTGAATTTTCTTCGTGTGTGGTGGGATAGGGATCTACCCCTTCAAGTTCCAGGGCTGCTACCAGGCTCTGGGGCCAAGCTATTATTTATTATTGGTACCTTTCCTGCTGCCTGCTCAGGTCAGGTTTCTGGGAGTGGTGTGGTAGGGATCTACCCCTTCAAGTTCCAGGGCTGCTGCCAGACTCTGGGGCCAAGCTATTATTTATTATTGGTATCTTTCCTGGTGCCTGCTCAGGTCAGGTTTCTGGGAGTGGTGCAGTAGGGATATTGACTTGGATGATTGCTGGAGGAGAGCCTGCTGGTCCCCACGAACAGCCAACCATGAACATGTTCGTGAACAGGGGCATGTTTGTGGTTGTTTGTGAGTCCCTGTTCATGGATGGCAATGAACAACGAACAACGAACATCATGTTCGGGTTTTTTTCTGTTCGTACCCATCACACCTAAGGTTGCCATGTCCAGGCTGAAAGATTCCTGGAGATTTTGGGGGTGGGACCTGGAGAGGGTGGGTGTTGGGGAGTGGAGGGGCCTCAGAATGGTATAATGTCATAGAGCCACCCTCCAAAGCAGCCATTTTCTCCAGGTGAACTGATCTCTGTCACCTGGAGATCAGTTGTAATTCCAGGAGATCTCCAGCTACCACCTGGAGGCTGGCAACCCTAGGCTTTCCCCCAGCTTAACCCTGCAGAAGAGGTACAGCAGCCACGACCAGAGCTTAAGAAGCTGGCATTGTAAAGGAGCAAAGTAATTAAAGAGTCTCTGTTACATTTCTGTCTTTAGTACTTTACAGCCGCTGGCCCTGGGGACATCCCACCCGGCCATAAACCTGTCCTGGAGCATAAGTGGCTACTAAGCAAGGCCAAGGCCATACAGCATACTGAGGTGAGCTACCGAAGGTGGCTTGTTTTGCCTGCAAATGAAGAGTTCGAGTGAACTAAGTCTTGTTGGCTTCTCATGTTCATGTCAAAAATCTCAGCCTTCATGTTGAAAATCCTCCCCAAAGCATATGAGAGTGCCAAAGTACAAAGCATTCATTAGAATATCTTCATTTCTCATTCTTACACTTAAATTCTAAGTGTACATACTGTAGGCTATAAAGGGGGGTTGGTGGTAGCCCAGTGTATCAGTGGTAACCCAAAAATATGCCAAATAAAACTACTACTGACATATGCTGTAGTCCTGTATACAGTTAACTTCGTTACATCCTATTGACTTTTAGGAGATATATGCATAAATGGGATTGCAATCATGCAGCCTGATCTGGTGCGTACTAATTCAGGTGTGAGGCATAGCTCTAAATACATACCATGGTATTTTTGAATTAAATGGTTCCAAGAATCACAAATATACTTTTCCTCATATTTACTGCTAAGTTTGCTCATCTCTTCTACAATCAGTAAGTCATAGCTTGGAAACTCCAAAGGGCTTGTGTGCATGCAGAATTTGGATAGTCTCGCCATTCTGTCTAACCCCTAAGTTCCTAACCACAAAGGGCAAGGCTGATTGAATGGCCTTTCAGGAAGCATTTCTGGGCACTGTAACAACAGAAAAGATAATGATAGGTTTGGGGCATCTACGATGCAGCTTTTTTGCCTGTAAAATGAAGACGATACTTGCTTCACAGGAATGCTGTCAGGTTAAATTAATAAGTGATTCTAAAGCTCAGGGATACCCTTGGATGGCAGAAACTATATTACGGCAGTGTCATTGACAACTCTGTTGTTAAGGGTGCTTTCAGCTTTTCATGGAAGCAGAACTAAAGCTTCCCTATTTCACACTTCATTGGTAGACTCTACTTTTCCTGTTTGATACAATAGCTTTTCACAGGTTAATTTAATAAAGCTATATAATGTTTTTAGTGAAACAGTCACATTTTGAGGAAGTATTTTATAATGTCCATTTAAAATATTTTTCTACCTTTCTTTGCATTCTTGTAGTCAAGTAGTAGTACCCTTTAAACTCCAGCTATAGTTGTGGGATCTTTCCAGTTCTGGTTTAGGCTCAATCACTCTGAATTTCTGCCTGAACTTTTAATCAAGGCAGTTATATTCCCATTTCAGCAAATATAGGCCGTCTGGATGTCCTGAGAAGAATAGAGAATGGAATGGGAAGGACAAATGGCCAGAAACCCATCTCCCATGACTAGTCCATATCACATGCTGTTTCATTTCCAGCTTTGTTTTGCATTCCTGATGAGTCCATTGTGATGGCTGAGTGGAGGGACTCTGAGGCAGAAGTTGCAGAAATGATAAAGCAGGACAAACCAAACAGAAAGACAGAGAGGTCAGGGCATTCTGTTTGCTGTTTTCTGTTTACTGCTCTGACTGCCCTTTGATATGCAGATTGCTATTCTCAGGATTTCCTCCACCTGACTTCCTCCCTCTCACACTTTTTCTTGCTGGCTTTGTTTCAGGCAACACCTCTCTCCTTCTCCTCCCTCCATCTTGGCAGCATGAATGCAGGCCTTGTCCTAGATAGACTAGATAGGTAGTTAGGAGCTGTCTCTCATCTTTTCCTATCAGAGTATGGAGTTCCTACAATAAAGAACTCTCATTTCTTTTCTAAATATAAGCAAGTGTATGCTTTTGTTATTTTTCATTCCTGCACACACACCAGCCAGCAGAACCAGCTCACAACCACCTATAATCACACTTCTTATGCCAAATGATAGACTCTGCTAACGGCCCAAACATAGAATCATTTAATTAAATTTGGGGTTAAAATTCTTAAACCATTAGTTCTTAAATGGTGAACTTGAAACTTCTAGTGACCAGCAGGGCACAAACAAGTTGATTAGTAGATGACTCAAATTGCTACTTGTAGAAATAGGATATGGAAGTACAATGGATGTGCGCCTGAGCTGAGACTTTGAGCTACGAAGGGTCCAAAGCCAACCGGGAATCCTCTCTAAATTCTTTGTCAAGTCTGATTTGTGCATTTGCCAGTTTGACATACCAAAATGGACCTGAGTACACTCTTTTATTTCATTCCCCTTCATTGCCTAAGGAATGATGAAGTAAAATCCATAATCAAGTGCATGTTGTTAGGAAAAATATATGACTACTATTCGTTCAGAAAAGGATGTGTGAAATATCCTGTCAAAGTACATGTTAAGTAAAATATATATATATTTGGATGAAATGCCAATAAAAGTTCTAAAGATAGGAACTGAAGTCCATAAGAACTGCAAGTAGATAATCAGAGAAATTATTAATGGTGTTAGAGAGATCTCTTATCTCCAAAACAAACAAGAATTTTGAAGAGCTTTATATTTTTTTTAAATTAATAGACCCAGTGCCTCTTCAGAGGTAATTGTATTTTACTGGCACAAGCACTATTCTGTGGCTTTAGAAACTGTGGGCTGGAATTCCCACGTGTGTTTCAAACCCAATGACTGCACCATCAAATGATGAGTTTCATGATTTTTATCGTAAATTAAGCACTGCAGATATAATTTTTATTTAATCTTCTATCACCTCGTATGCAATATGTTTAAAAGGAGTCACTCCACATTTAATGATCTAGAGAAAAAGGTGTGAAGAAGAGATGTATGTTTGGTATTTTACTAATCAACAGCTAGTGAAAGCATCCCCTAAAAGAGAAGACTTGCAGTCCGGGGTTGCTGCTGGACCAGGGCCTCCTGCTGGAATAAGGAGATGGCAGCAGCAGCATTGTTTGGGCTGGTAAGCCAGCTGTGGCCTTTCCTGAGTAAGAAAGATCTTGCCACTGTGGTATATGTCCTGGTAACATCTAGATTAGATTATTGCAAAGTACTGTATGTGCCCTTGGGAGCCCACAGGCCAAATAAGGTTAGAGACTTCTGGTATAGGGCTTTAAAGGTCAATACCAGCACAGTGAATGAAGTCCTGAAGCAGATTGGAGGCCAGTGCAGATGAAACAAGACTCTGGGGCAGTTGTTTTCATATGTAACCAAAAACACATCAACCATTAGTCCCCCTCTCAATCTAAACCATCGATCCACTGAGTTTTGCCTCAAGCACAACAATGGACCAGTAGAAGGCAAGTTTTTGTTAGAGATGGGCACGAACCTGAATACGAACCAAAAAACCCCACGAACCAGCGTGGTTCGTGGTTCGCGAACCAGTGGTTTGTGGAAGCTCATTTCCAAGAACTTCTACGAACTAGTCTACTGGTTCGTTTGGTTCATATTAAAGGGCAGTTTAAATGGCCATTTCCCCAAGGAACCAGTGCAGTGCAGTGACATTAAAAACAATCCTCCTTCAGGTTCATTTTCTTTTTTATAGTGCCAATTAACTTGTTACCTTTGCATTCTGTTGCTGCTGCTATGTTTCCTTTTGTTTTGTTGTTTTGTTTCCACAATGAGGGGAGAATTCAAATCCTTCCTTTTGATATTCAGCCTCCCACTGCAAAATGGGGCATTCACTCTGCCAGTCTTCTCCATTGCCCAAGTGCAGGCAGGCAGGCAGAACAAATGATTGCCTGAATTCCCCCCTGCCCCACCACCCAAATAGACCTATGTTCTCCCATTAAGTTTTCCTTTGGCTGTGGGGGCAGGAGCGATTGTTTTTGAAAGGAGGGAGTAGGTGCCCATTTGGCATTTGCCTCAGAAAAAGAGAGAGCCCTGAAAGATTATAGAAGCAATCCTAAATTGGTCTACTCAGATGTAAGTCCCATGTTGTTCAATAGTGTGATATCATTTGGGCTCTGCTTGGGCCCTTGATCCAGCAGAAGTTTCTTTGCATGACCTCCTAATTATATGAACCCCAAGTTAGCAGGTCACATGATCAGGATGATATAGTCAACGCAGAAGATGTGAGCAACTTTTTATGCACTTTAAAAGATCGTTGTCTGTATATTTCATTAATCAAGTTTTCTTGCTTCCCCTTGGCTATCCCAGCACGTAAAACTAAAGGTGGCCTGAAGTTGTATGTGATAGATTAGTCAAGCTAATGTGTTTGACCAGGGAATATAGATGCTGCAGGATCATTATTTCCACTGTTCATTTTCAAATACCAGTGAAGCGCTTACAAAGTAGGAAGTTCCTTGTTCTTTGCATTTTTTCTTGCTCATAAAAGAGATCCAACACATTGATGTTATCACCACCAGGGGCTGTCTGAATTTTTGTTCTGATTACTCTCAGCATTTTATTTTCTTTAAGGGAGCGAGCTTTTCGTTTTGACTTGTTTGTCAAAATGAACTTTTCTTTTCACTCCTGTAATTCATTTGTAGCTGAGCACTGCACTCAAACAATAGACAAAATTGCAAACCTAAGTGGAACAAATCAAACTTTTGCATGATTGTTCACAAGCAAAAATTCTCTTAGATGTCCCTGTCTAGGTTCACTTCACACACCTCCACCTGAAATATAAATGTCCTGAAACCAAGAAAGAAAAAAAGGGAAATTGGTTGACTTGTTTTGTGTTATCCTGCGAGTTTTTATGCATATCAAAGTCAAATGAATAGCAAGAATTCACTATCGTTAGGAATTCAGTGATATCCATAACTACATAATTGCGTAAATCTGTCCTTATTTATGTGACTTCTGGTAAGAGTTACTTCAGGGTATAACCTGTGAAGTGTTAATGATCTTATACTGCAGTCCTAACTGTCACATCAAATTATAACAAGATTGGGTTTATTTTTCAAGTAGATGCAACATGGATTACATTTATGTTGGATCTAGGACTAAGCACCTCATTAAATGATTTTCAGATCAATGATGATCGCTCAGCTAAAATGCACAGCCTGCTATTGATCATTCATTACTCAGCAGTATGAAGCCCTGTCTGATCAAGGATTATGATACCACGGAATATTATTTTCTATTCAATACATCTTGGTTTCATTTGATTCCAGATACTTTTGCTGAACTTGGTGATGGGTATGTGAGCTTACTTTGCTTTCTGCAGTACCACAGGAGAAAAATATGAATTTTTATTTGGGTCTCCTACAGCGCAGTCCTAAGGACACTTTCCAGGGAGTAAACCCCACTGAATTTTCTTCCGTAGGTTGGCACTGCTAGCCCTAAAAATTTGGTAGCGTAATGTGAGCATGTTTTTCCTTTTCAGTTTATTCTCCTTTTTAATGAAATTTGATTGGATTAAGTTTTTAGTTACTCATTCTGGTGTTCATATTTATTGCTTTCATAGGATATCTCATTTTCCAACTGTAACTCTCCCTTCTGTATCTGGCAGGGATTTTATCTCTTACTGCAGGAATCACCCCTAACACAATTCAATGAGGAAAAAGTGTTCGGTGAGGAAGACGTGTCCCTCCCTGTTTTAACAGTAATAAACATTATGCAATATGATGCGGAGGAGTTAGCCGTGTTAGTCTGTGGTAGCAAAATCAAAAAGAGTCCAGTAGCACCTTTAAGACTAACCAATTTTATTGTAGCATAAGCTTTTGAGAATCAAGTTCTCTTCGTCAGATGCATGGTACAGAAACTGGTCAAATATAGAAGAGGAGGGGAGGAGAGAGAGCAAAGGAATGTTTTGGTTCCATCCCTCTCCCCCCCCCAACTACATCTTCTCTCCTCCCCTCCTGTTCTATATTTGACCAGTTTCTGTACCATGCATCTGACGAAGAGAACTTGATTCTCGAAAGCTTATGCTACAATAAAATTGGTTAGTCTTAAAGGTGCTACTGGACTCTTTTTGATTATGCAATATGGTGTATTCTATTTATTATGTTTATCATTGTTTATTATAAACAAACATAATAAAAATTAAAAAATAAGTAATAAAAATTCTCACTGGCTGGCCAGACCCTAAAAAGCAATCTACCAGTAAAGTGATGGGCGTAAATTTAAAAAAAAAGAGGGGGGGGGGGTCCATTCACTTGAAAGCAAGAGGTGAGGGAAGCTTGTTTTTCCATGTTTGCTGAAAAACATTGTCCATGTTTGTTTAGTGTGCCCCCTCCCTGCCTGAATCCAATACTGGAGGAGAGCCGGATTGGGAAGAAAATTCTGAAAACAACAGAATGCAGGGAGGTAAGACACAGGGGGAGGGGAAGCTCCTTGCTTCCATGTGCTCGATTTTTGTTTAGAAACAAATCCCACTTCTGTGTTTTTTGTTACTTGGAAGAAAAATTATAAACGGTGAGCAATCCTCAGGCATCACTGATGTTTTTCATCTTGTCTTGTTTGGCTTTAAATAAGTCTGTAGTCCACTTCCATTATTGGCTATTTTCACATGCCTGTAATCCCTCTGGAAAATCATGCAAAACTCACAGCACGATAATAACAATAATAATAACATTCGATTTACATACCACCCTTCAGGACAACTTACTGCCACTCAGAGTGGTTTACAAAGTATGTCATTATTATCCCCACAACAAAACACCCTGTGAGGTGGGTGGGGCTGAGAGAGCTCCTAGAAGCTGTGACTGACCCAAGGTCAGAAATCGTGCCATTAAATGGGATCATGATGGGAAATCGTGCTATGAGGACGCCATTGTGCCGTGAGTTTTGCGCAATTTTATAGAGGTTACAGATGTGTGAAAACAGCCATTGACTGATTGTAATTAACACACATTGTTGAGAGATGACAGCATGACATAGGACACTGTGTATGAGGTAAAAGGCATGCTGTATTTTCCTTACCTCCCTCTTCTTTTCTGGCTGCAGCATCATCTGCCTGTATACTGACATGTATATATAGAATCAAAGCCTTCCCCAAGCCAGTGAACCAGAACTATGGAGCAAACAACACTTTGAAAAAAAACTTATC
Organism: Eublepharis macularius; assembly: GCF_028583425.1. Taxonomy (NCBI): domain Eukaryota; kingdom Metazoa; phylum Chordata; class Lepidosauria; order Squamata; family Eublepharidae; genus Eublepharis; species Eublepharis macularius. Next base: position 76,828,552 of record NC_072798.1, read on the forward strand.
AGGGCAATCCTCTTTAGTGGATGTATGTAATGTTGCTAATTGGAAAACTTCCCTGTTAGTTACATATCCATTAAGTCACTCTCTCTTCCTCTTCTGACTTTCTTGAACAATAAGCTAGAGAACCAAGTGTCAAAATAACGGTTTGGATTGCACAGAGGATTTCTGTGCTGAAAGCAGGTGAATAAATTTTGCTGATTCCTAAATTGGGTTGGGAGCTAGTGTCTTTCAGGAGTGGGATGCAGTGAGAGGGAGGAGGCAAGAAAGTGTGAGGGAGGAGGAAAAAATCTATGGGATTCTACCCAATGTCCATATCAAACCAATTTTGAATATTACTGACTGTTAACGTTTAATCAGATTAGTTACAGAAACTACATGAACAAATGTGATATTTTTTATTCTGTTTGTGATGGTTAATATTCAAACATGCAGCCTTAGTTTTAAGACCTTTTCAGGGTTAATTCATACATTACTTGGTTAAGGGCATGACAGATCTCGCATTTTCAGGATAGTTCACAGTGAGAAAATCCAGGTTTGCAATTCAGCCAACATGCCAGCAAGTCAAATATTTGATTGCCAAGTTGCCTTCCATGTGTTTCATCCCTCAGTCCTGTACCACCCCTTTTATGACTGGCAAGTTCCCTTCTGGCATTTTCTTTTTCAGCCAGTAGAAAAATATTTATACGTCATTTCCTTACCAACATGAGAAGACCAGTAGGCAGAGTACTTTATTAGAAAGACCATGATCCTTAGAAGGTACCACTCCTTGTTTTGTGTGACTTGAGTTCAACAAGGTGTCTTTGCCTAAAACATTTATTCAGAAGCCAGCGGATCACATGCATTTGATGGTTCCAGCCACAACCTCCCTCCTTTGCCTCAGCTCTACCCTCTTTTCTTTAGCCTGCCAAAGTACTTCCTCTGCTGGTCCTGCAGAACAGATCTTGTTTTGGAAACAGTACCCATCTTTTGCATTTTATTGATTCCAGCTCTTACAGAATCCCACAATTATAACACTACCACTTTTATGAAGACAGAACTAATCTGAGAGTTCACATCAGCCCACATAGCACGGCATCTGTATCTGCTTCCTTCCTTTTGCCTTCAGATGTCACTCTCCATCGTGGTCCCCTCCTCCATTTTAAGTTTGCGGTAGGTTAGGTTGAGAGACAATGTGGACTAAGGTCCCTCAGCGAGCTTCGGGGCTGCCTGAGGATTTTGAACCTGGACCTTGCAAGTTCTAGTCCAATGCTCTATGATTCTTTCTTGTGCTGCAAAGCTGTGTTATGTAGCAAGAAGCTGCCTTATAGTGAATCAGACCGTTGGCCCATCAAAGTCAGTATTGTCTCCCCAGACTGGCGGCGGCTCTCTGGGTCTCAAGCTGAGGTCTTTCACATCACCTGCTACCTGATTCTTAACTGGAGATGCTGAGGATTGAACCTGGGACCTTCTGTATGCCAAGCAGATGCTCTACGTGGAGCCATGCTCCTCTCTCTGTTTTTAGAACAACTTCACAGAAGTACCGGTGTTGCTAAGGGCAGGTTGTTTCCAAACACAGGGTCAAGGGAATGAGCTGCTAAGAAGCCCCACATTCAAAAATATGTAGGCTCATTTCATAGAGTGGGGTAAGGTCACATGTATTAAACCTGTAATGTCATCGTGTCAGCTGATGAAGTCATTCAGACATCCCATGTAGCAGATAAGTCAATTTATTGGCATCAAACAGAAGGTTCCAAACTAACTGCCACTCGGAGACTCCAAGAACGCCAACAAATAACTAACAAGAAAACAATAAAACCCTAAATACCTTTCAGCTGTGCTGGGAACCTGCTTCAGTTAAAGAGACATTACAGCACAAAACCTGGCTTCAATTTCTGCATGTTCAGGTACAGATCCCAACAAAACTCACATGTATCCACACAGGCTTCCTCAACACTATTAGGAACCTTACAGAGTCCTTGATAGTGTGTCCAGTTGTACATGCCAACAGTCAGATATTTGGCTGAACTTAAAGTATCAGGGCCACAGACAATCTCTCTTGCTGGCTAGGGCTGCCACATATTCATATAAATGGACGGAAAAGCAATGGTTTCCTCTTAACTGGTTAACACAACTTTCTATAGCTCTAGAGGAGTTAGCCGTGTTAGTCTGTAGTAGCAAAATCAAAAAGAGTCCAGTAGCACCTTTAAGACTAACCAATTTTATTTTATTGTAGCATAAGCTTTCGAGAATCAAGATCAGGCATCTGATGAAGAGAACTTGATTCTCGAAAGCTTATGCTATAATAAAATAAAATTGGTTAGTCTTAAAGGTGCTACTGGACTCTTTTTGATTTTTCTATAGCTCTGGCATCAAGTCTGGGAGTTTAGATATATTTTAATTGTATGTGAATTGCACTGGCAACATAAACTGATTGAAAACATTTATTTGCTCATTTAGAATCTCTTTAAGTATTTTGACCACCTTCCTTAATGCAGCAGTATTCCTTACATTACCCGTTACTGCTTTAAGCATCCTGCTATGCACATTCATAATACCTAAAAATGACCATTCTGCCCCGGCCCCCTGGATCATTGAAAGTTGAAAAAGATGACAATAAAAATACAACCTGAACCGAGGAACCTTGAGTAGACAGAAGGGGGTAGATAAGGGCCGTTTCCAGATGGCCCCCCGCCTCGCGAAACGTCGCGCGTCGTCGCGCGTCGTTGCGCAGAAAACGCGAAATATCGCGTTTTCTCGCGCGAGTTTTGCGCGACGTCGCGCAAAACTCGCGCGAGAAAACGCGATATTTCGCGTTTTCTGCGCAACGACGCGCGACGACGCGCGACGTTTCGCGAGGCGGGGGGCCGTCTGGAAACGGCCATGGTGGCAGAAATTGTAGGATGACTTCTTTTGAGGGGTACCAAATCCGAAATACTCCTCCAAATTCCGTTTAGTTACAGATCAGAAACATATGGTCCAAAACTAACCAGGAAATTTTGGGAGCTGTTTTAGATCAGAAATATCCAAATGCATATCCCTATCAACCACTACTGATTTTATTTCTAAACCAGAAATTTTCCTGTTCCAGACCCATGTTCTTCAAATGAAAGCTTTCATGCTGCAACTTTAAAAAATGCTTTCAGATTCTTAGATGGGGTAAGGACAGTGAGTGAAATCCTGCTCCCTTCCATGCGCTGAGCTGGCACTTGTTTGACAATCTGGAGTTTCTCTCTGTGCAAAAGAGCATGATAAGTGAAGTGAGCATCTTATATGCTAATAGTTCACGGGGCAATTGAATACCACAAGACTTACATCACTCACCCAGGCCTGGCTGCTTGTTACTGTTCAACAACAGCCCCCCTTCCCACCCCAACAAAAGCCAATGTAGTGTAGTGGCTAAAGGTTCAGAGTAGGATCTAGAGACCCAAGTTTGAATCACCACTTTGCTCTAGAAGCTCACTGGGTGATTTTGATCCAGCCTAACACTCTCAGCTTAATCTACCTCTCAGGGTTGTTATGAGGATAATATGAAGGCACGGAGAAATATGTGAGCTGCTTTGGGTTCTCAATGTGGGGAAAGGCAGCATATAAATTACCAAATATAGATGAAGATGGGGGACAGATAAAAGGTAAGTTGTTCTGTGGGTTTGAAGGAAAGAAGGATGCAGGGAAAAGTGAGCATATGGAGGCTGACAGGAGGTTGGAAAAAGGAAATAATGGGGGGAAGGAGATACAGGGAAAAGTGAAATACCCCCAGCAAGTCCTTGCAGGTTCCCCACCACGCAACTGGCACCATGAACTGGGCCGTAGGGGAGAGGCTGCCACCGAGTGGTGTGTGTGTGTGTGTGTGTGTGTGTATAGATCGGAGGTCAGACAAAGGTGGAAGGGAAGGAGAGAAGGAAGCAGGGAAAGAAGATATGGTGGGGGAGGCAAGAATGAAATGCCCACCTGCCAGTCCTTGCAGGTGCCCACTTGTCATTTGGAATTTTGTTCTGCGGCATTAAGGCACATGTGTGGGTAGAAGTACCTGCACTCAAATTATATGTTACTTTGCATCTGTACTGGATAAACAATGCCTCACCAATGTATCAGTTGTATTGATTCTCTCCCAGAAAATCATGTTTATTTCAATACTATGGATTTTTTTTATTGTGATGGATTTTCTCATCTCCAGCTGCTGCTGTTTGCATAATAATTGCTATCACTGATTTCTGTTTTCTGAAGAATTCCTCTGAGATTTTATGTTGATAATGTACTGTTTTGAAGAAATAAAAGTACCAGAAAATAAATGTCTTCTTTTGTAGAAGATTGTGAGATTATTTTTGTGCTTGCTGTTTTAAGCAATTAGATGAAGATCCTCATCATTTAAGAAAATTAGCTGGTTATTTTCTGTCATTTTTGTGTCCTTATTTTTCAGCTTGGTGGGTTTTATGCATATTGAGATAGCTGTGGATCAGAAGCTTTGGATGTGTTTCAACAGTGCCTTGATGTTCAAGGGCCTTGTAGAGGTTATGTAGATGTTAGAGGGAAGGTTTAGATGGTTCTCGCTCTTTCCACAGAAGCCGTGTGAAACAAGCTTGAATTTAAGCAACTTTTCATTATGTCTGGGAAAATTTCTACAAAACTTCAATTCCAGGCGGCAAAGACAGTAGAGACAAGAAGGCCGGTCTGTTCAAATTTGGGGGCCCTTTTGGTACTTTCAGTATTGTATTATTTACCTTTTGAATCTTTACGTGATTTGTTGAGTTTTGTGTGTGCCTGAAACAAGAGTTCTGGGGTAAAAAGTCACTCCAGAAGAATGGTTAGAGAAGTAGCTTTACTTCGAAGTATATGGCATTGTCCTTACAAGACATTATCATTTATACATTAGTAAAAACAGTGTTCCCAAAGTACTGCCACTCATTGTTTACAGTTTTATTTCTCTAAATAGGAAGCACCTGAGGCATGAAATAATCCCTCAATCTACTGATTTTTGATACTGGGGTGCTTTTTTTGTCCAAGTACTTTGCAAAGGAAAGTGAGGCAGTGAAGTGTTATAGTTGTTACAAAAAATAGGTTTCACTGAAGAATTTTTACCTCACCACAGACGACAATCATAACCAGGGCCGTTTTCACACGTTTTACCTGCCGCTGGAACATCATGCAAAACACCAGGGCCACTGATTTAATGGCAGGCTTTGTTGTTTAGTATTTCTAAAACATTATGAGCCACTCTAATCCCAGAGCAAAGATTACATGTTTGTTTCGTTTTTAATGTAAGCAAAACTCGCATCCTCCTAAGTCTACCTGCAACTGCAGTATAAATCATGAGTTTAATATGTTTTCTAAAGAGTAGTAAGATTTAAATCTAGACTGTCATTTTTATTTTACTGCTCTTGGTGCTTGAGGCATTTCTAGCAAGCAAAGAGATCTACACAGGCATAGACAAGATGTACTGCATCTGTAGAGAGATAATTTTGAATAAAGAGAGCATCATTTTTAACACACAATAAACAGAGGTTTTCCTTTGAATTCATTGGATTAATATTTAATAAAATCTCATCTTTTATTTTGTTTGCAAAGCTTCTGTCTCATTCTGTCTTTTCTATACATTGCTCAACTCTGCTGCCAGAACATATAGCTGACTCTTTCTTAGAAACCTTTTGATCAAAGTGCATCCCTTTTTACTTACTTTTCAAAATCCATACATTTTATTTTTTTAAGATTTTTTTTTAAAAAAATCAAAGCATGTGCCCTAAGTCAGTCATTTATTTTTTCCCCATGGGAGTATACAAAATGATGCCAATTTGTAAATCAGCAATAAAGACTTTCTTTGGGAATAAATGAAGGACATATTGCTTATATTGGAGATCTAATGCATCACAATAAAAGGCACCTTTTGTTCTTTAGTTAATTATCTTATTATATGGTAGGTTCAGAATTCTTTCTATGAGGCAAATGTATTTAAAGAAGAATGATAAAAAGTTATGGGTGTTAAATTCAATGGGAGGGGGCTAAAAGAAGTTGACTTTCAGTGAAAAATATATTTGGTGATAGAAATAATTTTAAGCCCCCAGAACCAGACAGTGTACATTGTTTTCATTCTGTACCAAAGAAAACACCTATTGTTTGTAAACAGAAAGGAAATACTTCATTGTGGCATTTCCATCTGTTACTTTAACAATCAGTGAAGTTACGCAGTTAATCACATCTTTTTTTTTAAAGAAGACAAGTGTCCTTTTTACATTGGGACTCTAAAACGTTTCAGCACCTTTTCTGCTTCCCATGTTTGTGGGACTTTCACACTTGCAAGGTAGTCATGGGACGGAGAACAAATGTTTGTCCGTGGCATCCCCGATTTCCCCCCCTGCACACATACTACAATGTTATTTTGAAGCCTGCAGCCAAGTCTCGACTGGTGCGATTAATGTCAGTGTGAACTCCTTCTGCTTCTCCCCTCTCTCCTTTTTCCCTGGAAGCTGATTGGTCTGTGTAGAATTAACCACTCCCACCCTCCTCAGCTCTCTGAACTCTTTGTCCGCCATTTTTTTAGTAAAACGAGGTAAGGGTCATAAGGCTGCTTCTCCCTTGGCTTCCTTCCTCCTGAGTATGCACGCATGATCTTATTTTTTTTTTTCCAAAAGCCAGGAACGATTCCTAAGCTTGCTGCTTATTCCATGCTGGCTTTAAAAGCCAGGAAAGGGTTAAATGGCTGCTTTCCCCTTCCTCCTTCAGTGGTATGAGCACCCCACCCCCCAAAGCTAGGAAAGTCTTGCAACATTGCTGCTTATTCTCTCTTGGCTTTAAAAGCCAGGAAAGGGTTACATGGTTGCTTTCTCCTTCCTCCCCCAGCAGTTTGAGCACTCTCTTTTATTTTTTTTCAAAGCTAGGAAAGTGTTGTAACATTACTCCTTCTCCTAGCTTTAAAAGCCAGGTAGGTTAAATGGCTGCTTTTCCCTGCCTCCTGGTGTCTTCTGCCTATGTAAAAAAAAAAAAGCATTTTGCACAGCCGTTTGCAAATCAAAGTGGCACGGCAGGAAAGAAGCAGCAGCATTTTAACCCTTTCCTGGCTTGGCTTTTAAAAAAATAAATGAAAGTGGTACATGTTTCCCCCCAGAACTCTGCCACCAATTGCTTCTCAGTGGTAGACATGGGCATGAATCAAAATACAAATCAAATTTCATGACGAATCGAACTGATTTGTGTATCATGAAAATGCGTTTCGTGGGGCTGCGTTTTTCACAAAATCCACGACTTTTGGAGCTGATTCGTTTGATTCATGAATGCTTCATGATGCCAGACAGGCTGGCGCTGAGCCATTGGTTCCCTAGGCAACATAGGCCCAGAATGTCTGCAGACCTTTCGTAGCCATGGAAACCCCAATCTTAGCCCACATAACCTTGATAGGCAGCTCTCCCTGCTGAACCTGAGAGCTGAGCAATATGGGTCTGCGCAAGTTTACCTGGGATCTGTAGTCGGAGACTCCTTCCCCTTTCTGTTTCCCTTCTCCATTTTTAAGAACAGGATGGTGGAGTAGCAGTGGTAGCAGCAGCCTCAACAGCTCCTTCTACCACTGCTCGCTGCTTGCCAGCTTCAGGAACCCTTCCCTGACTCTCTATCTCCTTTCTCCTGCTGTTCTGACATGCCTTCTCACCCCCCACCCTCAAGCTCCCTGGAGCGGATCCTGAGCAGATCCGCTCTGCTCGGCTTTTCCTTCGAGAACTTGGAGGCGGGGGGAGGGCATGTCAGAGCAGCAGGAGGACAAGAGGATAGGAATGAAGTCAGCAAAAAGAACCAGAAGAGACAAACCCAAGCAGATCCACTCTGCTTGACTTTTCTTCCAGCAGCAACAGAAAGCAGAAGGCCAGGAGGAGGGGAGGGAAAAGTCAGTAAAGAGACCTTGAAGAGAGCTACTTGGAGGGTGGCTGGAGGAGAGCCTGCTGAAGTCTCCCTGCGAGTCTGGCATTTCTGGGTATGAAGGGGGGGCATTGTAGGGCCCCAGGATCTGACGAATCACAAACCTAATGAATAGTTTCACAAAATGGGACAATATCATGAAAGTTCATGGTTCATGTTTCGTGGAACATGATGAATCACAAAACTCAGGTTTTGGTTTTTTCCTGTTTCGTATCCATCTCTACTCAGTAGCCAGGGGACAGCCCAATTGGCAAAAGCAGGAGGGGATGGGTTCCCACATTGCAACGTTACTACACATGCTCAAAGTTAAAAAAAAAAAAAGTGACATGAATTGCAAACCCCCAAAAGCCTGAAAGTGCACCGAGGCAAACAAGATGCCAAATTGAAACTGCAGCTGAAATGAATAGGTGCAATGCCAAAGACACTCCGATATGAGTGAATGCTCATAAATGGCAGTTTAAACAGTAAGAGAGAAAAGGGCCAAGGATTTTGTCACGCAGTCTGACTCCTGTATTTCCGTGTTGTTGTTCAAAAACATTACCCACCAAAAACAACTAATCCTGATTGTTAGTCTTCTGTGTTAATTCCAGTATAGGTTCATTCTGAGATGAACGGAATAGGTGCCCTACCGAGAGCTGAGAATCTGCTGCTAAGAATGGCTGCCTTCCAAGGAAACCTGCTCTCCCTTTTCAAGCCTAAATGTTCTGGGGTGAAAGAATGTCTGCGCTCTGGACTCTGTTTGCAACATTACTCTGTTTGCTTGCAGTACATTTAGCAATATCTAATCTTCCATGTATTTAGCTGAAGCATGCTACAAAGTCTTAAAATAATGGGAGGGAGAATACCTTCAAGCTAGCTTGACAGCTTAGAAGTCTAATCCCTTTTAGCACCAGCAACTTGCTATTTCGAGTGCTATGATTCAAATCAGGGTTGCTCTCAAAGCAAAGACTCGAGGAACTGAGACTTAACAGGGCTGGATGCTGCAAGGCAAATTCCAAGTTAGGTTGCTTAGTAGAAAGGCTTTTTGTGATTAAATTGTATTTCCCTTGGGGAGGACAATAGGAGTGCACTTGAAGGAGTCTTTAGGTCAGTGGATTTATCCATGTGGCCACCACAGGCTGGAGAAGTTACTGTTTTGGAAGCATAATATATATATTTTTTGCCATTGGGTTTCATTTCACCATATAACCCTACACATCCCTGACGGTGATGTCGTGGTGGTAATATGCTCCATTCACTATGGAGAACACCTGAGGAAAGCAGAAAAATGTTCAAAGACAAACAGCAGTTTAAAACATGTAAGTAGCACTTTATTCGATCTTGCTGTTGTGAGAGTGCTGCCTTGGTGAAACCTATGCGGAATTAATACAGGTTGAAACACACACACACACACACACACACACACACACACACACACACACACACACACACACACACACACACACACACACACACAGTGTTTCATTCAAGAAAACCTTTCTTGAAAGATTTCAAGAAAAGCTTTAGCTAACACAGGCATCTAATGCTGACATAGGATTATACTTACATGAATGGATGAATACTTGCATAGCCAAATTGGTTTTGAAATGCTTGTATTTCCAGATGGATGGTATACAACTATTCATGGCCCGCTGGTGTTCATTGTGACATGCCAAGGTCACCTGTTAGTTCCTTCTTGAACATTACTGGTTTGGTTGTGATTTATCTTCTGCCCAGCATTGAAAATGAGGCACTCCTTGCTGACTTCTGAGAGTTATTATTTACGCAAGAAAACAGGGAACATACAAAATGTAATTTAAGTCAGTTGTTTGAGTTATGTTTCTAGGCCTAAATCCACTATGGTGTTAGGACCCCTTAAACACACTGATTACGGTGGATTTGAGCATGCCTGTCTGTCTCTGTTGGATTGCAACTATGATGTTGAGCTGAAATCAAATGAATTTACTCGTACTGATGGCTGGATAATTGAGAAAGGGATACTTTTAAAACACACAAGCACACACGTCTAAGGTTCAAGCCCGCAGGTGAAGGTGGGAAATTTGCCCCCCCCCCCCGCTCACTTGTACAGTGGGTGTGGTGGAGCTAAACTCAGTTTCAAACTGGGACACAGAAACATGTTTAAAAGAGAATCCAAGTTCTGTGCAAGAAGTTAATGAAATCATCACTTTTTAATTACCTCCTGGAATTTTAACAGTGTTGTTTATTTTTGCCGCCTATGTCTGAGGGTAGGGATTGAGCGGGGGCATGGTGACAAACTGAGACCCACACATAGACTGGAGAAAAATAGGCCACAACTTTATTAACAACAGCAACAAGGAGTATTGGCGCTGCATATGGATCAGATCCCCCAAAAGCATCGGCTGACCTGCCTGCCAGCCGATGGATTCCCCGACCCCGGCTGAGGGGGGGAACCAAGGAGTGGCATTAAGGGGGAGATCACATGGGTGTACACCCCTTAGTGATTACCCTGCCACCTGCGAGTGAAAATGCCCCGGCAGCCCCTGAGGTGGGCATGCACCTCCATGCTCACGCCCAAGATTCCTTATGGGAATCCCCTCAAAGGGGCACCTGTGCGCGCAGGCCCAGACTCCCCTAAAATGGGATCTGATCCAATGCCAACCACCATGAGAGCCACCCGTGGCTCCTCGCCAACACTCCTACAGCTGTAGCCACTCAAGCAGGCCATCCTGCAGGTCCTGCAGCCAAACGTCCTGCCCCCAACTGGACAGGTGTACCCCATCGGGGTGGAAGAGGGGGGCCAAACAGTAGGAAATGTCCCAGTGTGTGATCAGGTGGCTCCCTATCTCCGAGATGTAATGACCCATGGCACGAGCAACCCACTGCCTGATCCCGTCGACTTTCTTCGGGCAACGTGCCTCATGCCAGGCTCGCCTCTGAAGCAAGTCACACCAGAGAAAAGAGGTTTGTGGAAAGAGTTCCTGCAAGCAGTCCAAATCCGCACACATGGAACGCCTCAAGTCCGGACCCTCACGCTTGCCTAGGTCATTCTCCCCAAGCTGGATGACTAACGCGTCTGGAGGGCACCACTGGCGGGCCTGGTGAAGGAGTGTAGGAACCAGGGCTTCCCAGAGCATGCCCTGCACTCCCATCAAATGGATTTGAAGGTGTTCCTCCAGACCCAGAAGTTTGCCCCATCCGGACAACTCCGCATATCTTCCGGCCCAATGCATGATGCTGTGCCCGCATACCCAGACCGTCCTCTTGAGCCCTGGAAGGAAGAAATGAATGAACACCCAACAGTTAGCAAGAAGCCCCACTGGCAGGCCGAATGTAGGCACGAAAAGCCCGGGACCACCAGCGGCCAATGGCCTGGATGGCAGAGCTGGGCAGGCCCAAGCCGTGGGACTCCGTGGCAGCTCCAATACGAAAGGACTGTGTGCCAAACTCCTTTGGGGGCAGCCTGGCTGCCTGCAGGCAGGTCCGCAGGATGGCCGAGAACTGGTAACGGGTGAGAGGGGACCCCTCCCTGTGCAGGAAGAAAGGCCCCTGCAAGTGAGGCCAGAGATTGAGGTAGGCCCCCACCACTCACACTGAGCACAGTAAACGATTGCCTGAAGCCTGTAGGAAGACAGTGTGCCTCCGCCCTCGCTGATCAGTCTTGGATCGGCGAACTTTAACGGTGATCTTGCGGGGGGACCAAGACACATCACCGGCCCACAAGGCTCGGCCTGATGTATCTGATCTAGAACCCACCACCAGCTCACTGACCCAAAAGGCTCCAAAGAAGGCCAGCGTAAAGGCAGTGCGGAACAGCTGAGCCTCAAAGGCTGACTGACAAACATCGGGGGAAACTCGCAAAATAAGACCCAGGATGGCCAGGGTGATTGGCTGCTGCTGGTCCAGTTGGGGGGGAACCAAACGAGCCCACCCCTCCACCGCCCTTCTTGCAATGAAGCAGTCACAAGGGTCAGGGTAGCCCAGTGCCTTACAGAAGAAAGAGATGGCCGCCAGGTCCTTGCACATGGTTCTGGGGGCCCGCCCCATTGCCCGCAGGTGATCCAGGTAATGAAGCACCATGGTTTGAGAAGCGGGCCAGGATGCCTTACCCCCAGCCCCTTTGGCAAAGGCCAAGAACCTAGAGGCAGCCGCCGTGTAGACTCAGCGAGTGGACAGTGCCACTGAGCACAATACTCCCTGCATTATCGAGTCTCTCCAATCCACGAAAGTTCCTCCGGGAATGGGTTGGGTGAGTGACATGCCTCCGGTGCCAGAGCGAAGAACCTCTCCATCTGGAAGCGAGACAAGGTGTCCGCCAAACTGTTATCTACGCCTGCTACATGTCGAGCTGAGAAGGTGATGTTAGTGGCAAGACAAACCATCACAAAACGGCGGACAAGACGCATGACCCACTCAAAACGAGAGGACTACCTGTTGACAACCTTAACCGTGGCCTGGTTGTCACACCAAAAGATGACCCGCTTGTTGCACAGGAGGTCCCCTCAGATGGAGACAGCCACCACGATAGGAAACAATTCCAGGAAGGTGAGGTCTCTGAGGATCCCTGACCCTGACCCAGCCCATGAAGAGGGCCAGCGCTGGGCACACCAGTGACCCCTGGAGTAGACCCCGAAACCCAGGCTGCCAGCTGCGTCTGAATGAACCTGCAATTCAGACCCCAGATCCAGGGGATCTTGCCAGAATGAAACCCCATTGAACTTGGTTAGAAAACTGAGCCAGACGTGTAGGTCAGCCTTGATGCCCTTGGTAAGGCGTATGCGGTGATGGGGGGCGGACACCCCCCGGCAGGCTCTGGAGAGCCGGGCGCAAAAGGCCCACCCGGGGGAAACTACCCTACATGTGAAATTAAGATGGCCAATGATGACTTGGAGCTCCCTCAGGGTTCACTTTTTGCGCAGCACAGTTTCCGCAATGAGCACCTGGAGGCGGCCCAACTTGTCCAGAGGGAGCCGGGACACACCGGCCTCCGCATCTATCTTGATCCCTAAGTACGTGAGACGAGAGGAAGGACCCTCGGTCTTTTCTTGGGCCAGAGGCACCCCCAGCTCCCTCGCTAGTGCCTGAAATGTGTCGAGCCAGTCCAAGCAAGCGGAGGCGCCAGCAGGAGCCATTATCAAAAAATCATCTAAATAATGCGTAATTAAGGGGGTCCCCAGGCAATCTTTAGCAGCCCACTTGAGAAAGGTGCTAAAGGTTTCAAAGGCCGCACAAGCGACAGAGCAGCCCATAGGCATGGCTTTGTCAACATACCACTCGTCCTGGAACTTGAAACCTAACAGGCAATAGTCAAGTGGGTGGACGGGCAGCAGCCGGAAGGCAGACTGCACATCACACTTTGCCATAAGGGCTCCCTGCCCACAGGACCTGACCAAACACAGCGCATGGTCAAATGAGGCATACCTGACTGCGCATAACTCGGGGGGGGGATGTGCTCGTTAACTGACGAACCCTTGGGATATGACAGATGGTGTATTAAGCGGTATTCACCCGATGATTTCTTTGGGACAACGCCCAATGGGGAAACTCTTAGATTGGGCAGCGGAGGGGTGGGATGGCTCAGCCACCCACCCAGCTGATTCTTCCTTGGATATTTGTGCGGCCGCCACCCCGGGCAACTCCCTGGTGGATTTTAGGTTGCCAGAGGAAGCGGCTACATGAGGATCCAGGAATGGAATGCGGAACCCCTCAGAAAAACCCTCCTGCAAGTAGCGGGCTGCCTCCCAGTTGGGATAGCGTGCCAGGAGGGGGAGAAGGGCCTGAAGCCTGACTGGGGTTTGGACGAGGCCCAGGGACACGTGCGAGGGACTAGTTACTGGTTCCAGCTGCCTGGCTGGTGGTGGTGGCTGGTCCTCCATCCTTATGGGAAGTGCTATTGAAGGACCGGCCCCCACGAAAGGGCTGGGAAGGGGCAGAGCCACAGGAGCAGGATGGCCAGGGATGGAGGCCCCCAACAGCATCACAATTGTGCTCAAAGCGGCATTTAGGCCGTTGGCACCTGCCCTGGTTGTACTCCCAACATAAGCCATGAAACCTGTCCCACCGGGATGACCAGCGACCCCCCTGTGACACCTCTCCTTTTCCCCTCATGTGAGGTCTCACCAGCCAGAGCCATAACTTCTGGCTGATGAGGTCCCACCTAGCCCGGGGGTTATGAGAGGCCCTCTTACAGAAGGCCTCATCATAATCCATGGCCGCATTATCCCCAGCTAGCGCCCAGGCCTGCAGCATGTTTGCCAAATGATTGGTAAGATACCACCCTCTATCAGGGTATGCTGCCTGGATCACCCCCATATAAGTGGTAAAGCCCTCTAACCAGTTGGTGAATGTACGTTCAACCATCTCCTTTCTACCCTTCTTGTTTTCCTGCTTGGAAGAGGGGGCAGACCTCCCATCCTCCGTTTCCGGCCTGAGCAATGAAAAGATGTCTACATAGTATCCATCCAAGATACTCTCATGAACCCTATGGGCCAGGTGGGTCCCAGGGGGATCCTCATCATCTGTGAAGGATGAGACCAGTGGGGGGGCCCTTCTGAGCCCCAGACCTCCCTGGGGTCGCCCTCCCTTTCAGGGGCCCTGGCTCGCTGACGCAGAGCCCAGGCTGGAAGCCCCGTGACCTTGGCCGCCACTTCCCAATAATCCTCCCCAGGGGGCCCCTTGTCCGATGAGGACTCACCTGAACTCCTGTCACTGTCCGACTCCTCATGGCGCCGGCGCCAGCCTCCCGTCCTGCAAGCTGTCGTCCTCTTCTTGGTGGTTCTCTGGCGCTCCCTGCTCCTGGACCCCTCGGAACTAGAACTGGACCTCGCCTCCTGCCATGCCGAACCTCTTTTAGATTTGCCACGTGATCTTTGTTGGGGGACCTCAACAGGCTTTGAGGCAGGCTGGGCTGCCCCAGGCCCAGAGTTCCCCAAATGCTCTACTCAAGCAGTGAGAAGCTCCAGTGCTCAGGTAATGCTCTGCAGAGAACTGGAATTAGTCCCCTCAGAGGGTCACCCCTTGCTTGCCCCCGCCTGAGCCTGTGCCTTTTGCCCTTTGCCTCCAGTGCGAACCCTTGCACAGGAGGCTGCTGGCTTATGGCCCGGCTTTGTCTTGCCCTCCTGCTGAGCACCCAGCCTGGAATCTCTGCCTGCTCCCCTTGCCCCCTTAGAGGAGGAGGGCCGAGGGGGAGGAAGCCCACCATCTGCCTCCTTCCCTTTTGAGGGCCTGGCCCTCCCAGCTACTTTGGCCCCACTCCCTCGAGGGGTTTTTTCCCCCTTCCCAGCAGCTGCCCCTGCCACCTCCGAACCCCGACCTGCCCGCTGCCCTTTGCTTGGACAGAGCCATAAATGCCCCCTGGCTGCTGTAAATTAAAAGAAAAAGGGGGAAGTGAGACAATAGGGAGAGATGCCCGCTGCTGCTGTGTTCTCCACTGCTCCTGCGCTGCTTCCAGCCCCGGAGCACCGTGCTCTTGGGTCTTCAGGCACCCCTTGCTGCATCTGTCTTCTGCCAGGCTAGAGGGCTGGCACTGCTAACAAGCTGTGCCAGTGCACGAGGAGCTCAGCTCAACCCCTCACGGCTTTCAGCTCGTGCCCTACCTCAGCCCAGTCTTCCAATGTCCCTTCTTCCTTCTTCTGCCTTCTTTTTTCAGTCTTCTCCTGAGCTCTGCTCCGATGGCAAGCCTGAGCTGAAGTGGGGGCGGCAGGGCTGGCAGTGGAATAAATACCCGACTGCCGGACCTGAGTGAAGACTGCGGAGCTGAGGTCCACAGATAAGCCCTGCCCCCCCAGGCCGCCTGTGATAGACTGGCCTAGGATTTGAATTTGATTGGCTGAGGGTTGCCCAGGGCATGCTGGGCAAGCCCTCAAAAATGGTGGCCACCCTGCTCCACTCCTCCCAGCCCGACGGCAGCAACCAGGCTCCCCGGTAACTCTGGTGGCCTCCATTTCTATGAATATGTAAAATATGTAATTCCAGGCAAACGGGAGAGGAACAGTTTACCACTACATACTATACTTTCCTCCAGCCTATGGAAATAGGAGAGGTATTATTTTGATTTTTACAATTTGTGGAAGAAGAGATGTATTCAAAAATATTTCTAGCATAAAATGTTTTGAATGGACTTAAATAGCTAGGGTCATAAAATATTTTGCTGTGGTTGAAATTAAAGAAAAACTGGCACTTATATATAACTATGTCATAAAAAATTGCTTCCACAGCAGGAAGGAAACAGAACTAGAATATGCCTAGTACCCTAGATGTGTTGCCTTGGTTGATAGGCAACACTACATTTCTGATTATATTCTCACAAGAGGGATGGTGTGGTGTAGTGGTTAGAGCATCAGGGTAGGCCCTGGGACGACTGGGTTTGAATCCCTCACTCAGCTATGGAGGCCTTGCAGGTGAGCTTGTCACAATCTTTTAGCCTAACCTATCTTCACAAAGTTGTTGTGAAGATTAAGTGGAGGGGGGGAATGGGCAAAGCTAATTTGTAGTCCCCAGTCAGAGAGAAAATCAGGATATAAATAAAACATAAGCATAAAACAAAAGATTTCTTGAGGTCTCAGTCAGCATTCTCTGTTGATTTATGGGGTACATTAAGCCCCATCTTTTTTTGGCAAACATGGGAGTTCCCTCAGCTCTGTAGAAAAATTCCCAATCTGTACATGCCCATTTTCAGAATCAGACATACTTGTAAAGCATTCTATAACAGTAGTTGGAATATCAAAACGTTAAAAAATGTTGTTGTTCTTTATATATGCAGGTTTACTTCCATTTAAGTCCACTGAAGGATCACACTTGTAGATGCCACTAAATAACTACAGCAACATTTGATCAGATAAAATCTGGTCATCTGCTGAGAACATCTCCATCTGTCCCTGCACTGAAAATCACCTTCTGTAAGGGAAGATTACAGTCCTGTAAAGGGAATATGCCTTGCTGTGGAGGGTCTGCTTTGCTCTGAGACACTAATTGAGAAACTTGCAGTGGGTTTGCAAATCATCTATCAGGTTCTCAAATAGTTGTGCGGAGCAAGCAGTCTAGAATCACTAGAATTAACACACAACACTTTAAATGCTAAATTTTATATCTATTTCCCCTCTCTACAGCATACCCTTCATGTCACATCCTATAGTATTCCTCAGGGTCCCCCAAACACAGTGGATGTCCTGTAGGGAACTCCGAGAGCTATGTGGGAAGGGGAACAGAAGCCAAGATCCATTCAGCTAGAGGCACTTTTTAGATTCAGCAGTTTATCATTGACATAAAGTTTAGAATTGCTGGCAAAATTGCACGTTGGTGCAAGTGATGAGCACACCCTGTCATGTGCTTGCTTAGGCACAGCTGCTCAGCTGCAGAAGAATGAGGCTGCTGGAAGCAATGGAGAGGTGAGGAGGAAACAAGGGGACAGAGCTGCCTGAGCCCTGCTCTCCTTAGTGAGGGGAGGGACCGTGCTGTGTTGTGCCCATCTCTTTCAGATGCCAGCTCCAGGTACAGGCAGCCAGAACAACTGCAAGCATCCTGCCGGCCACTACTGCAACCGAAATTCTTGTCTCATGCATGGTGAAGGTAGAGCAGGTGCTGGCAGATAAAACAATGCCATCAGCATCATGGTGTTGTATCACTTCCAGGAAAACCCTGTGACATCACTCCTCTCTTGGAATTGCTGGAAATGTCCCCACACTCTCCAGACTCCTACCAGTTGGCTGGCAGCCTTGCTAAAAATACCTTATGCCATCCGCCAGCGGGCATTCTCCCTCTGCCCAGGTTCTGATTAGCCAGTCACTAGAAGTGGACACAGACTGGAAAATGGACCAAAATTTAACATGGACTAGGCCAGTTTGGCGTTCCTGAACCGGCGGGTCGTGAGACACCTGTTTTCCACAGACTCCATGGACTTTTCACCAGACTGTTGGTCTATGGTCTGTTAACGTCTTCCCACTGGCAAGCGGTGCCGGGAGTGCTTTAACATTTAAATCCCCTTTGTTCCAGCTGACCGATGGACCCATCAGTCAGCTGGAGCAAGGAGGGGGTTAAAGTGCTTCTGGCATCGGCCCAGATCGACGAACTGGTCGGTTTGCGAACTGGTGCTGGACTGTGAAAAGTTTGTGGTCCGTGGTCCGTGAAATGCCATAGACCACAGACTCATGGCCCGTGGGTTTTTCCCGGTCACTTCACTCAGAGGATGCATCAGAAACACTTTTGTGTGTAAGTAGCTAATTATGGAATGTTTTATACTGTCACCTTGATAAAACCTTTAGGAATGTATCAGTTACTTTAAATTTTCAGTGATTTGTAATGAAGTGCCCATTGCTGAACCACATTTTTTTTGCTGAGATTCAGCAGAAAATGATATTTCAGAGAATAATAGCTTTGATCTTGTGATATTAATTTAATTTTGTACATTTTTCCAAAGGATGCTTAGTTTAAGTTAGCATTCTTTTTATTTCAAGTCACTCTTTCATTGAAGCATTTCCTTCTGGAATGTCGTGGAATTAGTATCAGACTTTATTTTTAAAAATACTTTAACAGGTAAGGGTTTCCCCCCCTAATGTACTTTGAAAGTGGACTGGACATGTGGAAAACAGAGATTTAAAGAAATTCTATTCACAATACATAGGGTACTTTTTGTTTCAACAGTGACAGACATACTGTTCAGTGGTGGAATTGGAGGATAGATTGCATAGAGATTTAGTTTTTACTGAAGTAGTAATGCATCTAGGCTTGAATGTTCCCTTCAAATAGAAATATTAACATGTTAGAAGGCTAGGCTTGAATCCTGATCTCTAGCTTCTAGTTTTTGATGCTGAGAAAATGGTTAGTATGAACAGGGCTTTTTTTCAGGGAGAACGTGGGGGAACGGAGTTCCGGAACCTCTTGAAAATGGTCATATGGCTAGTGGCCCCACCCCCTGATCTCCAGACAGAGGGGAGTTTAGATTGACCTCCTAGGGCAATCTATACTCCCCTCTGTCTGGAGATCAGGGGGTGGGGCCACTAGCCATTTGACCATTTTCTCTGAGGGCAACCCACTGAGTTCCACCACCTCATTTCCCAGAAAAAAAGCCCTGAGTATGAAGGAACATTCCATCGCATGAAACCCCTGAGACTTTACAACTTGATGAGTACTAGGTAAGATTGGGATTGATTTCAAGGACAGTGTTGTTGAATAAGTATCGTTACCAACTTTCTTGGTTTATTTAGGAAGGGAATCCAAGAAAGTTGCACCCTTTTTCTTTGCTTGTGGTCTCACTTGTGGCTTGTAATGAATTTTGAACAGTGTTCTTATCGACACAAAATAATGTTCCTGGCGCTGTGTACATGTTTTATATCCTCTGGCTGGTCATTAACTGGGATTTCTTCACTTTCGACTCACTTCCACCTCTGATTAACCTCTGTGAACATGTCAATAAATTAGAGAGTTAAAGAACTGGCTCAGGAAAACGGATCATATAAACAAGTCTACATGTGCTCTTTGAAGTCAAAGCTCTGCAGCAGAAACCATCCTGGAGTTTCCTTCCAGACTCTAGAGACTAGAGAATTTTTGTAGGCTGAAAAATGTACAATAAATGTGATTCTGTTTACATGATCCAGGCCTTGGAGAGTTGATGGAAAATGATGTCACTTTTCAACTAGCATATTAGATTGAGGATTCATCATAAGCATGTTAAATTATAGCAAAACCCTCTGAATCAAAAACAAAACAAACCATAGGAAGATTTAGTGATGAATCTACAACTCTGACCTTTTTGTGCCTAGGAATAATTTAGAATTATATAGATGGCTGTATTGGATTTCATATAAATTACTTATTGGAAAGCAGAATTTAGGTCATGTTGGCCTCTTTCATGCCACTCATTGGGCTGTGAGGATAACATGGAGGAGCTGGTTATGCTATAATCTATTGATTTATAATGTGCGTGTGGGTTCCTTGTTTCTTTTTTCTGCTCACAAATTACTTTAAGTGGATAAATCAAAGCCAAATGAGGTTTATTGTTTTTGTTTTCCCAAAGAAAGTGCAAACTATAAACTTTATTTGGTTGAGCAATGAATAAGGTTAAAACTGCGTACCCAAGCTGAAGCAACTGTCATTTTTTTATCCACTAGCATAAAATAAAATAAATAAAAACTGTTAGGTTGGGGGGTCAGTGAAAGAGTCACTTTAAGCAGTACATTTCCCTCAGCAAGTGCAGCTAAGCTGTGAGAAAAGTCTGTGGGGGGTTACCGTTGCCTGAGGCAGTATTAATTCAAGATTCATATTCTGTGACTCCCTTATGCAGAGTCACAGAACAACAAGGGGATTGCTGCAAAGAACCACATGTTCTTAAGCGACTATGATATCCAGGAGTTCGTGTTATTACTCCAGCGAAGGTGAGGAAAATGAAAGGTGATTTTATGCTTCGAGCGACAGTGTGGGTGTGGGTAGCACACTCTGCAACTTGGCAATGAAGCACAGCAAAGTGGGTTCAACTGGCCCCCAAAGCACACGGCTGCCCCTCCCCCTGCTCTGAACACAGTCAGAGACCCTGGAATGGTGATGGGTACAGCAGGAAGGGGCCTGTTATTATCATGTTGCTCTTAGGGTCAAGATTGCTGGTTTGAAATGATTGAGACAGAGTGCTCACGGGCATGGTCCATTAATGGTTCCCCTGGAGCTTCAATGTCACTTTGTAGCACAGGCCATCTTGAACTATATCTTAGGTCCATGTCCGAAAGGCAAAGAACTAGAAAGCTGAATGGAAACATAGTAAATTAGGCATGATTATCCCATTCCATTATGAAAGGAATTTTTTGTGTGTGTCATAGAGAAAGCAGAAAAGTAAGGGGAAAATTCATAACGTGAAGAAAAACAAGTCAGTATTTTATGTTACTTCATTACAATGCTTAGTGTTATCAAGTGCATGGAGAAAAAAAAGTCCTGTCCCTTTAATAGATGCTTAGTGGTTTGTTAGTTACCAAGTGATGTTATTTACCTCCATACCATGACAAGCTTCAGCTGCCTGTTTCTACATATTAAACCTCTATTAAATGATCTGGATAGCCTAGGCAAGCCCGATCTTTTCAGATCTCGGTAGCTAAGTGGAGTTGGCCTTGGTTAGTAATTGGATGGGAGACCTCTATTGAAGATCAGGGCTGTTGCCCCATGGTCTAATAACAGTGAGATACTCATGGAAGGCTGCTGGCTTCCTCGCACCATTTTTGACGTCATCTGTTTATAAAATGCCACAAATGTGACTTGTGGTGTTTTATAAACGAATGGTGTCAAAAATTGTGTGAGGAAGCCGGCAGCCTTCCATGAGTATCTCACTATTTTTAGACCATGAAGAAATGGCCCAGGGTTGCAGAGGCAGGCAATGGCAAACCATTTTAGTTAATCTCTTGCCATGAAAACCCCACTAGGGACCACGATAAATCAGCTATGACTTGATGGCGCACTCTACCATCACCACCACTGGCAGCACTAACAGTGCTATTATTTTGTAAAAGGAATGCATATAGGCAAGTGTTGACCGAAGAACTGCTGAAGCTTAACAAAAGCTCAGGGTTTCTTGCCTTCCAATCACTAGATAATATTATTCATGTTGGTTTTCATTGGCTGTTTATCTAAGGCATCATCTAAATAAATTCCCAGTTTTATAAATATAAAAATTACCATGTTTTCCTTCTACTCTTGGTTGTTTAAGGAATCTGGGCGTTCTGTTCCTGCAACTGCGGTAGAGCATGGGCTTTGCATGCAATTGGCCTCAGGTTCTATCCCTGGTTTTTCCAGTTAATAGGTGAGTTGAACGTTCTCTTCATGGGACCTGAGAGCTACTGCCTGTCAGAGTAGACAATACTGAGACTGATGGACCAATTGTCTGAAACAGAATATCAGACAATCAAACTTCATTGCCATAGCCAAAGGTGATTGCAAAACAGGTTAAAATTGTTGGTAAAAATCATTAATCCCACATACAAAAAAAATAAACTCACTGATAAAATACAAAAATCATGTACATATATGTGAATCATATAAGACCTGTAAAGATAAAGATGTCTCTCTGACAACCAAGATCAAGATAATCCAAACTATGGTATTCCCCATTGCCATATATGGATGTGAAAGCTGGACAGTGAAGAAAGCGGAGAGGAAGAAAACTGATTCATTTGAAACGTGGTGCTGGAGGAGAGTTTTGCAGATACCATGGACAGCCAAAAAGACAAGTAAGTGGGTACTTGATCAAATCAAGCCTGAATTCTCCCTAGAAGCTAAAATGACAAGACTAAGGCTATTGTACTTTGGTCACATCATGAGAAGACAAGATTTTCTGGAAAAGTCAATAATGCTCGGAAAAGTAGAATGCAGTAGGAAAAGAGGAAGACTTAAAATGAGATGGCTTGACTCAATAAAAGAAGCCACATCCTCCAGTTTGCAGGATCTGAGCAAGTCTGTTGGAAGTCTTTCCTTCATAGGGTCGTGATAGGTTGGTGGTGACTTGACGGCACAATAATACACACACACACATTAGTCAGAAGTAAATGATTGACTCAATAGAAGGCATTTTCATGTATATGTATGTGGTTAGTATTAAAGAGCCAATCGATGAACTATTGGCTTTTACTCTCAGGAAGGTGGACAGCCTTTTCTTATCCCAGAAGGTTTTGTTGCAACTTGAAACCTATTAAAATCTCTTATACCCAGCGCCATCTAATCCAGTTAAACCCAACTCATCCTATATTCCACCCCCTTCACACTGTTTTGTGAAATTCTAGTAGGTGTCTGTAAAGGTATTAGACTTTTATTTTTGGATTTTTCTGCGGGCCAATATGGTTATCTATATCTTGAACTGTTACTCCTGAAAATGTTTCTGCAACCTTTGAGAGACGGAATACTTCCTCTCTACAAGTAAGAGCTGGGAAAAGTTCCAGAATTCAACCACAGAGTTTCTACCTTCCATACTATGGTTCCTTATGTGGGGGGACAATTTGTCCACGGAAGAAAAGGAAGGCATATCTTCTTGAAATAAGCCTTCCAGAACTATCTAATGATAGTTAAGAGAAGGTAAAGTTTAGTGCTATATTTTAGAAATTGGTATTTCTACACAGTTTTAGTACAGTTGCTGACAGTTCATGTGTCCTTGTTGTTGGGTGAAACCCTAATGCCAGAGAATCCCAGAAAGACAGAGGAAGTTTTCTGTATAAGACCTTGTTAACATTAAATCCACAGCTTAAGATTGGTTATCATATCCTCCAATGGAGTAAAATAAATCCGATGAACCATTTGTGCAGCTAATAAGTGAAGAGCATCTGTTTTAAGCAAGAAAATGATTTGAAAAACCTCTCAAGAGAGGCTGGGCTTTTTCATAGTAACGAAGAAGTGTCAGTAAGAGTTGATGTTGCATGTATGCCTGTGTATGCATGTTGTGAGAAGGAGGTGTGCAGAACATTGTGTTTTTGCATTTCAAATGCTGCTTAGAAATCTCATACACGTTCTCACACATGGTCCAAAGTTTTCCTGAGCTGTTAAAAACAGCCTGCATATGAATCAGCGTGCAAGAAAAATTGATTTGACAATAACAGTTCTAAGAGATTGCCAAGCAGCCAGATATGTCCTTTGGCTCTTGATCTAATGCAAAAGGAAAGATGTTTATCTGTTATGTATATATGTCAGTTGATAAAAGCAGAATAAAGTCTTCTCTGTCATTTGTCTTCTATATTAACCTCCCTATCAGGGCCATGTCGCCGAGAGGGTGTATGGCACTTAAACGGCACGCCATAATCTTTATTGCTTATTCTGCCATCAGGCAGAAGTTAAAGCTGTCTAGTGTCATACCAATTCAAAGGCTATTCAGGTCAATGGAAACACTTCAGTTACACTGATTGCCTTTTTGGGGATGGCCAAAGCTGTGCACAAAATCCTGTTAACATCACCCGGTTGTTTTAGCATTTTCCTGCTATGTTCGCAACATCGAGGTGTACTGTACGTAACAAGCCATTTGTATTCCACATTAACTCTTGTGTTCAAAGTATCTGTGATACTCACAGCAGCTATGACTGCTGTGTTCAACTTATTTATTGAAAAGTCCTACTGAAATCAGAGTGATTGCTCTGGGTTAAGTGGTTTATGTGCTGCATTGTGTCTGATTCAAGTACAGTTAAGTACTTGCATATTAGCCATCTTGCCTAAGGCTAGGAAGAGAGAGACGGTTTCAGAGAAGGGCTTACAACCTTGGAGTAATTGGCTCATGGTCATATGTTCTAATTTGCTAGCAGTAAAATAGGAAAGGCTTAGAGCTCTCAAATGCATTTTGGAAAACCATGGGTATCTGACTTTCAAATCGGACACCAATTAGCTGTATCTTCTCTGCTCATCTGTAAATGGGGGCCCAATCCCTGGGGTTGTGCAGACCAAAGGTGACCAGAGATGGTGGCTTACCAACCTCCAGGTGGTAGATGGAGATCTCCTGGAATTACTACTGATCTTCAGGTGACAGAGAAAATGGAGAAAATGGTGGCTTTAAAGGGTGGACTATATGGCATTATACCCTGCTGAGGTGCCTCTCCTCCCCAAACCCAGCTCTCTCCAGGTGACAACCCCCAAATCTCTAGGAATTTCTCAGCCTGAAGCTGGCAACCCTATGCTAGTCAGATAATATTATTTCAGGTACCATTGGCTGTAGAAATAGCTTTGACTTTAACCTCCTAACTACATAAGATAACCATAAATAGTCTTGAGATAGGTGAACTTCCCATCCCCATATAAGAGTGCAGCAAATATTTAAAAAAGAAATTTTGAACTATGGATGGCGTGTCTTAGGCTTGTCTGTGTAGACTCCAGGCCAGTTTACTTTTAGCCAAGAGAGCTACTGCTTATATCCACAAAAGGGTAAGCCACGTCAGTTTTATCAGCCAGGAATTAGATTTGGGATTGCTAAATTCAAAAGATGTTGTTCAACCACAGGACAGCAATCAGTGTTACTGTGGCCTTGTCTAGAGTACTGGTTTTTCTAACAAAAGTAGGATTTGGAGCCATTTTCAGGAGTAGGCAAAAATCTTAGCCTTCCTCGGTAAACACAGAACTGATCAGTAGTATTTTGGTCTAGTGGGGTCTGCTTCTGAGTAAATGTTCTTAGATCATGTTTTTAGTGAATAATGAGAAAACTACCTGTTTACAAGCACTGCAGAGAAAAAGAGTACTTGTTAATGTTTTCAGGACACAATCTCTCTCCTCCTAACTGAAAGAAGGGAAGAGTATTGTTTTCAAATGCAGCACTTGCTGTACTTTTCTTATTATTGCCGAGGAGTATGGGGATTACTTGAACATTTTTCTCACAAAGAAGCATTCTTTAGGGCCAAACACACGAGACATTACAAGAAGCAAGATCCCCACATTTATTTGGGGGCCCATTTGCATCTGAAGGGCGAAGATTGTAGCAAGAGAGGGAGACCTCCTTCCCCTTTGGTGTCATGGCAGTCTACTGGCCTTTCAACACCTGAGCTAGGCTCCAACAGCAACAGCTCCCAGCCAGCCAAAGCAGACTGAGCTGCCAGGTTGACCAGAGGAGGAAAGCAATATGTTTGCATCCATATATCTGGAGGCCACCACAGAGTTTGCAATGAGTCAGCTCCAGCTTCCCCGCCCTTTCTCTGTATTGGGGCATAGTAAGTGGGGTGTTAACAGCATGTTCCCTGAAGTTTGCTAGTGCTTGTCATAATTTGTGGTGGTAGTTGGAGCACTGGGCCAGATCTAGTTTGGAGGGAGAGACAGTGCCAGGGTGCATGTCTTCCCCTATTTTGGGGATCCCTTTAAGGGATTTTGGGTTGGAGCTATTCAGGGACATGCCCAGGTTGTGGGCTGTCATCCTGTTTCACTTCCAGGTGGCAAGAGAGCCATGCAATGGAGTGTGCTCATGTAGGATACCAATACCTACAATCCAGCAGATTTTCCCCCAGGAGGTGGTGGGGAAAGTTGCCATCAGCTGACAGGTAGGTCACCTGAAGTCTGAATCTTTGCCTTGTGATGCGCCAATGATCCAAGAGTGTAATCAGTAAAGTTGTGGCCATGTTTTAATTTCAACAATGTTTTAAGGTGGTTTGTTTCCTGCCCTTTAGCCTTACGCCTCCTCCCTTCTGCCCCTAGGATGCAACCAGGATTGGATCTCCAGCTCCTTTTTGTTTATAACAAGCAGCCAATTCAGATCAGGGCTGTGCCATTTAACTCTTTTGCCTTATGTAACCTCAAGTGGCTCTTCAGAGCAGATACAACCTTTTAGAGAAATATAAAGGCATTCTGCTTGGGACAAATAGCTTGGGAGGAAAGGGACTTGTAATAAGGTGTGTAAGTACAGGGGAGACGTAACCATTTCTCACCTACTATAGCCCTGATCAAAATCAGAAATCTGTTATTTATGAATAGTTTCTTTTCTGCTCATAGATTGTACAGGATCTTTTTCAGTTTGTCCTTGAAACAATTGGATCTCAATGGACTTGGCTGTACCAATGGTACAGAAGTGTAGTACTTGCTGCAGAGACAGGCTGCTTTCAGATGTACGACAAATCTCTTTCTTTGTGAGGGACACAAACATGGTTTGTTTGTGTTTGCTTGTGTGTGCTTTTTCTCTTCCTCCCAAAAGTTTCCTGATTAACTGAAGTTAAAGTTCAGTTTATCTTAATACCCAAATGCAGAAGGCACCTAGGCGTGTGTTTTGAATCCCAGTTGGTAGGTAGGAAACAACCACCAAATTTTCTAAGTGTTTGAGTTAGGATGTGATAGGAAATTGGAATTTCATCAACAGATTCCAAAACCAGGAAGTTTCAGTCACACTCCACACATATGGGCAAGGGGTTGGGAATAGAGATGAGCATGAACTGAAATACAAACCAAAGTTATTGACTAACCGGGCCGGTTGGTGGTTCGTGAACCGGCAGTTTGTCAGAGCCCATTTCTGATGAGCCATCATGAAATTTAGGCTGGTTCATTTGGTTCATCACTGCAGACAGCCTGGCACCGATCAATCAGTTTCCTAGGCAACAGGGGATGGACTTCCTGCAGACCTTCTGCTGACACAGAAGTGGCCTTCAGCTGGCCCGGAAGTGATGATTTGCTGACCTGGATGTGACATTTTTACGAACCAAAATGAACTGGTTCGCAAACCAGGGCAGGTTCATGAAAGTTCGTGGTTCATGGTTCATGAAATGCGACAAACCACAAACCGCATGGTTTGTTTTTTTCCAGTTTGTGCCCTTCTCTAGTTGGGAACATGGGAGAATTGACAACAAACTGTGTGCATACCCATCATGTTCACAGCTAACATGGATTTATTGTGACTTCTAAATGTGACCAGACAATTGCAAGACATCAAGGTTAGAATCCAGATTTTTTTAAAAAATGTACAATGCAGTCAAAGGAACATTTTAAAAAATGGCTTCAATAAAGAAGCTGCAGTTCTCTTTTAATTTCTGAGACCAGTCTTCCAAGGGGGAAAAAAACAAAAAGAGACTGTCACATTATATACAAGTTTCTACAAACATCACTTGTATGTGACTCCCAGCAGATGTCTGATGCAAGTCGCTACACAGCAGCTGGTAGAAAGCCACAGGGCACATTAGCAGATGCTGAGCATAGTGAAGCAAGCAGCATGGTTTAGAACAAAAAGAACAAGGCTTGAATCCCTTTGGAAAAATCATTCAACACCATTTTGTTTTTCAGAGTATTTTTGTTTCTTCACTCTTCAAGAGGCAAGGGTGCAGACCCTTTCTAAATAATAAATCACCTTTAGCTTCAATAATTTCTTTTCCATTTTTAATTTTCTATATTAATATATTAGCATAGAATCATAGGCCCTTATATACTCACAGATTTAGAGGTTCGTGTTGCTTGTTTGATTAATACAATTATCCCATGTCTAGCAAGATGCCTGCCAAACAGTGGGAAATGTGTATTTAAAGAATTGGTTGTTAACTGAGCTGGCAAGCATTTGCACCCTCAGTTTTCTGTCTGTATTCCTGTCTACCTTTATTTGCTTCCTGCAGTTCTCCTTTGTTCCAGATGGGGCCTACAAGTCTCCTGGAATTACAACTGACTACAGAGTTACATTCCCTAAGAGAAAATGGCAGCTTTTGGAGGTGGACTCTATGGTATCACATCTCTGCTGAGCTCCCTTCCCTCCCTCTGCCCTCCCAGGCTCCATCCTCCATCTCCATATCTTGAGGAATTTCCTGTCCTAGAGTTGTCAATCTACCCTCTACCCTAGTATCTGTAAGCTCCTGTTACCATTCATGGCCATAGTTATGTTCAGATACGCTGTTCTATCATTTTTCTGCCAAGGAAGTATACTTCAGAGAAATATAGATGGTACTCCATTCCCCATTTTTTCTGCATAACAGCCCTAAAGCAGGTTAGACTGAAAAGGAGAACGTGCATGGCCCATGGTCTTGCAGAGAGCTTCAAGACAGAAAAGAAATTTGAACTCAGATCTCAGAGATTCTAGTCACACTGCTACACCAGACTGCTCCCTTTTAGTGGCACAGCCATTGAGTATGGAGAAAGCTCAATGAGTCATTGACTCTTATCATCTTGATTAAAAATGAAGGAATGAGCAGACTCAGAAGCAATTTTCCATAAGTTTTGTAAACATCAGTAATAATAACCAATATAATCTTATGTTTATTATTTATTTATTTGTGTCATTTATAGTCCACCTTTCTCACTGAGACTCAAGGTGGATTACATAGTGTGAGATTAGTACAGTCAATATCAAGGTCATTTTAATAAACAATGCCATAGGGTATATAAATGCAAGTTTACAAAGACATAACATTAGCAAAAATCCAATACAGAGTTGAAGAAATGCTGAAACAGAGCATAAGCAAATCTAAGAATGGCATTAAACAATCTAGAACTGCCCAGTAGGATCATACTTAAAGCAACAGATAGGACATAAGGCAACATAGTGGTGAAGTTTATGGTCCCTATCTCTTTAGTGAAGCATCTCTTTGAGACCATGTCCCTAAAGTACAGCTCTCCTATCTGAGTAAAAAAACCTTCTTGAATAATTCAATTTTGCATTGTTTGCAGAAAGCCAGGAGAATGGAGGCTCTGACCTCCTCAGTTAGACCATTCCACAGGGCAAAGGCCACCACAGATGAGCAGCTGTTGATTTTGCCCATGTGCAGGGCGGCACCTGTATGAGACCCAATTCAGATAAGCAAAGCTGCTGTGGAGGAACATAGGAAGAGAGGTGGTCCCATAGATATGCTTGACCAAGACCTTGAACTGAGCATTGTAACTGATAAGCAGCCATGGAGTGACTGCAGGATGTGAGTGATGTTCATGCTCCTGCTTGCTCCTGATACCAGCTGAGCTGCAACGTTTTGCACCAACTGGAGTCTCCTAGTTAACTTAGACACAAGACCTATGTATAGTGCATTACAATAGTCAAGTCTTGATGTTACCATAGCATGGATCCAGGAGGCCAGGTTGGCCATGTCGAGGTAGGATGCCATCTTCCAGGCTAGAGTGAGGTTGTAGAAAGCATTTTTTGTGGCTGCCTTAACTTGCTTTTCTGGTAGTAGTGCTGGATCTAATAACCCCTAGGTTCTTAACTGAGTCTGCAAGGATCAGATGAACTCCATCAAAAGTGGGGAGTACAGTGTCCTTCAAGATCTCTGCCTTCCCAATGAGCATCACTCCTGTCTTGTCTGGGTTCGATTTCAATTTTTTCATTTTCTGTCATTTGACCAAAGCTGTCAGGCAGTGAACCAAGATTTCTACTGCATCCTCTGGGGACATAGTGATGTTACCCAGATGGCTAAATGATTTGGAAATATTGACACCATCATGATTATAAACCTGTGTGCCTGCTTAGCATTTTACAGTTTAAGACCATGACTGGAGATATCTGCTTTTTCTCTCTGTTAGCAGTCAGAACCCCCCCCCCCCCATAATATTAGAAGGCTTATAGTTATGATTATGCCATGAACCCTTCTCTGAATGTGCTTCCAGCACTAAGACTACTGCTCAAGCAGACAGAAAACATGCAAGCCACTGCCAAAGCTAGCAGAAAACATGGAAGCTGCTGCCCAAGCAGGCAAGCCAGATCCTGCCTGGGAGATAGAATATGCAAACATGGGGAGGCCAGCTTGACCCCCTCCCTCGCCCTGGAGATGAGCTAAGGATCCTGATACAATATGGTCTCAGAATTCCTGAATTAATCAACACATCTACCTATCGATCTCACCTTAACCACGTCCCTATTCTTAAGTGATTTATAGAACTGATAGCCTCCCTCATCCACCTCACTGGTTGTCTATTACAATTTGATAACTTTAGTTCCACCCGAGAAGACTTAATCAAACCTTTGTAATTCTTTCTTACATGCTAGAGACAGTTTACCAGCTTATTATCCCACCTCAGGAACAGTTTGCCAGCTCTTTGTCTTGCCCCGGAGACAACTTTGCAATCCTTTGTCCCGCCCCAGGACTAACCACTCAAGCCTTTGTTCTTGGGTAGAAGATGCAATCTTGCCCCAAGGTGGGATCCATGGTATAAAGTAGACTGGCCCTCAGCCCAAAACTGTGTGCAAGCTTGGATCCAACATTCCACCCTTGAACCCCTGTTCGAGTCCCTTCTGCCTTGAAGTGCAGGCTGCTCAACGCTGCTTCTCTCTCTCGGACATCTGGATAGGTAAATATCACCTGAACCCTCAAACTCTGTCCAGCTTTCACCACTGCTTTCTAGTTAGCTCTGTATGTGTGGTGTGTGTGCTGTGTGTTTTGTGTTCAATTAATCTTTATTATTTTAAATTAAAACCCCTTTTGATTGAACACCTGTCTGTTTATTGAAAGAAGTTCTCTAGCTGGGACAATTCCCGTATATATAGACTAAAAGATCCCTAAGTTACTCCTCCTCTTGCAGGTTTCTCCTTATTACTAATTCCTCCCAACTCGCAAGGAGACTTCATCCACCTTCCCCCACTTTTTCTGAAATATCCAGCCTTATGAAGAGTTCTGGAGAACTCTAAAATCTGCTTACTATTACATGACAATTTGATTTGCTCCAGTGAATTCTGCCTTTGGCTGCTGCAGTTCTTTAGCAGTTCTTTAGCCTGCTGATAAATAAAGTTGTTCCTTGATTATCCCAACGAATGGTGTTGGCTCTTCTTATTCCATGCCCATCTGCAATGGTATAAAAACATTTGGGAAAGATCCCCAAGTGAAAATATACCAAAGTGATGACATTCTTTTCAATCCCTATATAAATCTCCATATACTAAACTTTGTCTTGTTCTTTCTAGAATTAAAATACAAATGAGTGCCCAGTTTCCTGGGGGTAAAGTGTAGATGACTGGGGAAGGCAATGGCAAACCACCCTGTAACAAAAGTTTGCCAAGAAAATGTTGTGATGCGACGTCCCCCCCCGCCCCATGGGTCAGTAATGACTCGGTGCTTTAGCTATACATTGGTCACCAGCGCTTCCCAGAATCTATTCCAATACAGAAAAACTTTTTATCAAGGACATCCACATTTTAAGTGTTTTAGCATGCTGTAGCTTTGTCCTCAAGTGAAAGTTGTCTACAAAAACAATAAATAATCATCCATCATAACAATAATATCCGAGCAACACCTGGGATAATTCAACCTCCTGAGCTATAGAGCACATCCTGACAAATAGCCAACAACTGGGGATAAATCTGGAAGAGCTTAACATACACTGAAGAACTGATCCACTTGGAAGGCTATGTGGGTGTACTTATCTTCTTGTTACATGCTCAACTCGTTTACTACTTTGAATATAAAGTAGGTCTTGTCATTATGAGGGAAAATACATCCCAGCCCGCTCCATGAAAAATTTGAAGGGTGTGGTGACTAGATATCCAAAAACATTTTTTTAAAAAATAGCCATTAGTAGGTGAGAAAATACTCTTCCCATTAGTTTTTAACAGTTTTAAAATGTAGAGATACTGTAGCAAAGGCAGGGAGAGGTAACTGGGAAAGCATCTGTAAGTATGAGTCATGCAACAGGATAACAAAAAGAGTTGATGAGTCATTCCACCAAGTTTCCGTAGCTGTATAACAAAACATGAGGTTTCTGTTTATAACATGGACAAATTAGCCATTTCCTGTTCCCAAGAACTCTTGCATTTTTCCCTCACAGGTTATCCTGAAAATAATATTCATCCTTTAAGTCTTCTATAAAGCACCAAGGATGAGCTAAAGATGTATGAAATTGAAACCGCTGTCTTAAGACAGACAGAGGAACACATGTATATTTTAGAATATAAAATAAGGAGAAGGTCTAGAGATTTTCAAGAGGATATCTGTGCAATAAAACTTTGAGATACAAAAGCTCTCCCCGTCAAAGGGATCTGTAAAAAGTAATTATTAAGTGCAACATGAAATGTTAGGTTTTTCTATTAGGTTTCTTCAATATCCTACTTTCCCTTTCCGCCCTCAGTATATATATTTCTCTATTGTTGCAGGTTTCACCAGGGAAATACCAGCTTCAAATTTATCCCTGAGCTAAAACCTATAAGATGATTGACAAAATATTAAGGAAAACTGAAAACTGGGTTAAATATAAACTCTCTTGCTATTAGGGATATATTCCCTGCTCAGCATGCACATGCAACTCCCATTCACAGGCAGCGAGGACAGAATAAATGCTCCAAAGGGTTTTTTTTTTTTGAAGGCTAAGAATCTTTCATTGCTCTAAGGAGCATGCATAGAGATGCCTTTGTTTCTCTACCTAAGCAGACTTTGGGAGCAGATTCCGTAGGCTAGGTCTTGGAAGTCTTCTCATGTGATCACACAGCCTTTCCCAATTTTCTGTGTGTTCCCCTGGTATGTTTGAACTGATTAAGCAATACAGATGGGAAATACAACTGCAGTATGGGAAATTTTTAGTTTGGGAAATAATAACAAAGTTTTGTTCTCCATGAAAACATAGATGTTTCAGGTTTTGTTAGCTACCAGAGTCATACACTTATTATTCACCCTCCAGAACAGGAAAATACGGACAGTAGACCCTGGGATGGATCCAACTAGGGTTTTTTTACTCAATCTAATTCCTCTGCTTGCTACTGCCCACACTACACATCCCTTTTCCTCCAGCAGGTCCCGTGACCTCCAGCATAGCCTTTTGGGTTGACAGAGGACCTCCTGGTCCCTTTGGCACCAGCAGAAGAGCTTGTTGAATCCAGCCTCTTATCTATTTGTGGCCTCTCCTGCCAATCCAGTGTTATCCTAGGGAAGCCTTCCTGTTCATACAAACTCTGTGTACATGGTTCTGTGTAAAAAAGCCAAACAAAAACCCAGACAAAATGGTGTTAAACTGTGTTTGGTGTCTTAAAATAATTCCTTGATAAATTTAGCATTCTTTAAGCTGATACCAACCAACTTTACATATCTGCAAAATATTCCATGGTTTGTGTATACTGGGCACAATAACGTGCTTTTCAGAAAGCAAAATAGTCCTGTGTTTACTTGAAAGTCTGTTAGGGAATAAATCAGATCTAGGTTTTCTAAAAAGAGAAAGTGAGATGATCAGAAATGGCTAATTATAAAATTTTAAGGATGGAATTGGAGAAAGAATTAAGGAATCTGCTGTTGACAAGTTCTGAACTTGATCTGTATACTGTTGCCCTCATAGAAGGATGGTCAACATCTCCTATCTGAGGGGCTAGATGTTCTAATGTCAAGCTGGATGGTTGCTGAACTCCAGTCATTCATGACATCAAGGCTTCCAGGCAAAGTAGGAACCACTGGCTGAAATTTCACTCTAAACATGCTCAGCAGTTGAACTTAATGCGTTTGAATGTGGTGAATGACTTGGT
Source organism: Eublepharis macularius (assembly GCF_028583425.1). Taxonomy (NCBI): domain Eukaryota; kingdom Metazoa; phylum Chordata; class Lepidosauria; order Squamata; family Eublepharidae; genus Eublepharis; species Eublepharis macularius. The sequence continues at coordinate 76,862,192 of NC_072798.1, forward strand.
CTGTTCAGTCTGTGCTGAGCAGCTGCAAATGCCTGATGAACTGGTTTGGACTGGATTTTCCGAAAATGGTGTATGTACAAAACTGCTGCCAATTCAATCTGATCAGCAGCCATTGGCTCTACTAGGGAGTATACAAATGAATACTGAAGGGTAAAATTTTGTTGAAACACAGCGTTCATTGATGTCTGATTTATATATGAATGGTTTGATGAGCAATTTAATTGGCTATTTAAACAATTGCCTGCTCAGGAGAGCACTTATGCAGCAGTAACAACAACAACATTCAATTTATATACCGTCCTTCAGGATGACTCAACACCCACTCAGAGCGGTTTACAAAGAATGTTATTATTATCCCCACAACAAAACACCCTGTGAAGTGGGTGGGGCTGAGAGAGCTAGAAGCTGTGACTGACCCAAGGTCACCCAGCTGGCTTCAAGTGGAGGAGTGGGGAATCAAACCCGGTTCTCCAGATTAGAGTCCTGCGCTCCTAATCACTACACCAAACTGGCTCTCAGGGGTGGTAGTGGTAGTGGTAGTAGGGGTGGTAGTAGAACTTAATTTGGCTGCGTGAGAAAGAGCATGTGCAAAAAGCCAACTGTGTGTGTTTAGTAAAGAATAGAATGAAACAACCTGAAGAACAGAGCAATGAACTCTCAAACTAATTGTCGAAAAATCAGATATCTGTTTGCAATCGGCAAACAGGATGCAAGCAGAAATAACAGGTGTTTGAGCATCCCTAGTGGTGACTCACCTACTACAAGCAGTAAGTGCCCTGTTCAAAGTGACAGGATGTCCCAGAAGTCTTTGCAAAAATATATGCTTTTGTTGGGCTTGAAGTGCTGGCTATATTAGAAACTGTGCCTTACTTGGTGCTTGCTTCATGCACTGCTGCTTGCTCTACAAGCACATTGCACAAGAAAAATAGAAATGATCTCTTCATTGTAATTGAGCATCATTAGATTGCTTTTTGGGATAACTTATCTCTTTATTCAGGTTGTACTCTATGTTAGAAATAGACCTGTTCTTGGTCCTTTCAGTGGCCAATGCACCACTTCCGGTCCAGCTGGGACTGGGTAAAGTAACACGTAATCTGAGAGGCTTCTGTGCTATGAAAGCAGCTGGCTTGGCACCTTTTCCTATATAATGCAAATGTGAAGGGGAGCAATGCCACTCCATTGAAAGCATGTAGTGAAGTACAGTTTCTGACTTGCCAGGTATCCCATGAATGGAGTCAGAGCTTGAGACCTCATATACCTCCAGCCTAGGCATGGGTGCATCAAGGCTGAAAATTATAGTCACCATTTGGTCATTTCTGTCCCAGTCAATCAACTATTGGCATGCAAGTATCCTGGTTGGATTCAGAACTTTGTCCATGGATTGGATACAACTATGTGCACTTGTATCACCATGTACATGAGATCTCCAAACCCGGACAGGAATAAACCTTCTCTTCTGTCTTGCAGTGTGACTGGCAATCTGAAGCCTCATCTTGTTGCACATGATTACCTCTGGCTTGGGGCCAGTACCTCTACCTCTGTAACAGGGCAATGTGGCAACAGTGTGCTATGCATAGTGGTGTGCGCTGAGAAAAAAATATCATTATTGTTATATCGTGGCAAGTTGTGAATTTGGTGATGTTCCCTTATTGAACTGTTTTCCCTTATTGAACTGTTTAGTATTTTTCCCCTGATCCCTTTGGGCTGAAAAGCCTGTGTAGTAGTTTAGTTTCATTTTCCCTTCATGTTGTGGGCTGTTTGTTCTCTACCAAGCAGAGGCCAGGGAAGGCCCTGCTTTTGTTAAATAAAACTTTCAAACCTTTAGACATGGTGTGCTGAGGGAATTATTACAGTTATAATTTTGGATCTGGGATTTGGTGGGGAAACCTTTACTCTGACTTCTTGTTTTTGTGTAGGACATTAACAATTTGGGAAATCCATGTTTTTTTTGGGGGGGGGATTCTGGAATTTGGAGATGATTATTTTTAATGGGGAACCAATTCAAGGGTCTGGGGCAGCTGTTTTTAAAGCAAATGGCTCCAAATTTGCACGAACATAGTCCTCCCTCTAGTCTAAAGACTCTCCAAGATTCAAGTGAATTGGACCAATGAGTTCTATTTACAGATCTCTGAAGCAGGCATCTTTCCGTGTAGGTGTACTTCTCTCTACTGATTCCTATGGTGGGTGGAATGGCTGTAGCCACTAGCATTGAAAGAAATCCATTTTTAAATGTAATGTTACATTGACTGACTGACTATAACTTTTTTTTTAACCTTTCCACTTAAACCACTGCATAGTTTGCATTTGTCCTTGTTGTGGTCCACTATTTTCTTTCACGAAGTGAAGAAGCCTTTTTTTGAAGACCCCGCCCATCCTGTTCATCCAATCTTTGAAAATAGTTCCATGTTTTTCAAAAAAATAGAGCATGGAATGAATCAATCATCCAATTGGTGTGAGACAGAAGTCTTCACACTGGACATCCATTGCAGCAGCACCTTAATGAATAATGAACACTATCTCTATTAAAGGAGATCCTGGAGGAGGAGGTGGCGGCTGGAGGGCGAGGTGCGGCAATTCCGAGGGCTATACTACATGATTTTTTAAATGAATTTTCTCTGGGTTCCCCTCTTTGATCAGAATCACACATCAACTCCAAAAACTTTGTTTAAAAGCCATAGAAGCTGATTTTGTAGATAAGTGGCAGCACAGGTGAAGGAGGGTGGTCTTGCTCCCTCCCCAGCCTTTTTCTGATCCTAAAGAATTTACATACATTTGGAGCTATATGTAGAGTAGTCTTAGAGCAGAACCACAAGTGACAAAAGGCACAGATTGGACACTTGTCAGCTTCCCTCAAGTTTTGATGGGGAATGTAGGCAGCTTGGCGGAATGTTGGACAAGTGACAGTTGAAAAGTCCATTGGACAGCAGTCAGAGAGCGAAGCTGCGAGACCAGGATGCCTACATTTCCCATCAAAACTTGAGGGAAGCTGACAAGTGTCCAATCTGTGCCTTTTGTCACTTGTGGTTCTGCTCTGAGAATTCAACGTTCAGCACAGACTCCTCCATAGAAATTCCTTCTCTGGGGTCTGGGAGCGCTCTCCTGATGCCTTCCAAGGATCTCATTGGAAGGCAGAAAAATCAAAAACAAAATGCCTGCTATTGACAGTAGAGGTGTGCACGATCCAAAAAAAATTACCGATCAAGCTGACCGGGAATCGGCACCGGAGACGACCCCAAAACACCGATCCACACTGGTCATCTCCCGTTTCCGATCCATGGATCGGGGATCGGGGAGGCCAAAGCGGAGGGGCGCCCCGCTGTTCCCAGCTATGTGGGAAGGTGGGTGGTGGCAGCAACTGCCAGGTCCGGTGGGCACGGGAAGGCGGCATTCTCTCTCTCTCTCTCTCTCTCTCTCTCTCTCTCTCTCTCTCACACACACACACACACACACACACACACACACACACACTTAGAGCAGAGGGGGGGGGAAAGTTTTTAACCTGGCGATGAGCCGCCTCCCCTCAGGGAGGGGACATTCACACACACACACACACACACACACACACACACTTATTTATTTATTTATTTATTTATTCAATTTATATACCGCCCATCCCAGGGGCTCTGGGCGGTGAACAGTTAAAATTGATAAAAACAAAACTAAAATCAATATACAAATAATAAAACAAATTAACAAGGTGCAGTGGTGGGGAGAACCTTCCCCACCCCAAAGGTGGGAGGCCGACATGGCACCGCCCCCTTCAATCACCAAACGCCTGGCGGAACAGCTCTGTCTTACAGGCCCGGCGGAACGATAATATGTCCCGCTGGGCCCGGGTTTCCATTGACAGAGCGTTCCACCAGGCTGGGGCCAGGACTGAAAAAGCCCTGGCCCTGGTTGAAGCGAGGCGGGCTTCCTTAGGGCCGGGGACCACAAGTAAATATTTATTCGCTGATCGGAGCGATCTCCGGGGAACGTACAGGGAGAGGCGGTCCCGAAGATATGCCGGTCCCAACCCACTCAGGGCTTTAAAGGTAAGAACCAACACTTTGAACCTGATTCGGAATTCAACTGGAAGCCAGTGCAGCTGGCGCAGGACAGGTGTGATGTGTGACTGGTAAGGTATACCAGTCAGGACCCGTGCCGCCGCATTCTGGACCAGTTGTAGTTTCCGGATCAGGCCCAGGGGTAGCCCAGCGTAGAGTGAGTTACAGTAATCTAGCCTGGAGGTGACCGTTGCATGGATCACTGTAGCCAGGTCCTGGGGCGTCAGGTAGGGGGCAAGTTGCCTGATCTGACGAAGATGGAAAAATGCAGACTTGGCAACCGCCGTGACCTGGGCCTCCATCGATAGGGAGGCATCCAGGAGCACACCCAGACTCTTTACCACTGGCAAAGTTGCCAGTGGTGTCCCATCCAGGGCAGGGAGGGGGATTTTTAACCCATCCCTGCCTCTCCAAATAGAGAGAGAGAGACACCCCGTCAACATGTTTCAGCCAGCTTTTAAAAAAAAGCAGGGACAGAATCCTCCATTCCTCCCCACCCAATTTTAAAAGCAAGCAGTCAGTCTTCCAAAAGCATATTTTAAACACACACACAGAGCCGTGAATGAGGTTTCCCCACAAAATACAGTGTTTCAAAAGCAGGTTAAAAACAGAGTGACAGACAGAAAAACAGCCATTCCTCCTACAAAGCCCCCTTTTTTAAAAAGCAAAAAACGTTTGGAGTGCCCATGGCTACAGAACACCCCCTCCCCCCCCTCCCCTGGCTGTCTTCTCCTAACTGGTGAGTGTGTTGCTGCTCCGTAGTTGGAAGGAAGCCCTGCTGATCAAGGCAAGCTGGGCTTCCATTTGGGTTTCCGGGGTGACAGAAGGAGGGCAAACTCAGCTCAGGCATTCCCCTGGCTCCGTTGCCAGGGGAATAGATTACTGGCACCAGAGTGACTGGATCTCCAATCAGATACCGATGATCAAGCCCCAATGAAGCCCCCCACAAACGCTGGATCAGTCGCCGTGGATGGCACCAATCCGCCGGGTCCCGATCACGCAAACACCATTATCGTGGGTATTTTTCTATCGTAATGCCGATCGTGCCCATCTCTAATTGACAGTAAGCATCCAAACAGGAATAACAATACATATTTTTCAGGTAGTATACTTTGTAATGTTTAAGAATCTCAGAGTTATGTTACCATTCTAGAGAATTGCAATAATGACCTAAACCAGAGATTTTCATGTATATATTTTGGGTTTTGGAATGCACACTCCTACTACTTAGGTTATTTGCCATTACTGGCAAATACTCAGGTTACTGGCAAATACTCAGGTTATTTGCCATTACTGCTCCTAGAAGCACCTTCTGTTTTTTTCCCCAGTATGCAAAGGAGAAATTTAATGTGATTGTCTCTACTAACAACCTAAAAGTCTCTATTGTTCCCAGTTCTTGGGTGGACCAACCCTCACTGGAATGAATTCCTCTCCCAATGTCTGAAATAGGAGCAGAAATCCATACTGGTCTCAGACAATGGTTTATTGTGGGGAAGGGGGAGTGGAAATGTTTGGCTTACCAAACATTTCCACTCCCCACAATAAAATGAGCTGTTTTCTCACATATGCCATGGGCCACAATATAAAGAAGGGTGACAGAACCAGATTCTGAATAAAATTATTGTGCATATTATGTAGCCTCTAAACTATGTTACTGAAATGTCATGTCATATGCCATTGATTTTAAAGCAGAACTCCCATTGAAATCAATTCGAGGCTTTGCTTAAGAGGAGGTGGTATATAAAAAAAGGATAATTGTGCATCTTGCACTTTATAATATTTTCCAATCTCTGCAGGAAGATGTACACCCAAAGCCTCTTTTTTCTTTAAATGTTGAAGGTCAAGGAGTGAAGTCCTAATTTTCTACTTTCTGTTTTAGCTTGTTCAGTGTATTAAAGATAAATACCTTTGTGGCAGTATCTGAAAGGAGAATGTGTTTAATATTTTCTCCCCTTTTCCTTACCTCTACACTTATTGCACATTCACAGTTGCATGACAGTTTCTTCTGCCCTAATGAGACCCACAGTTGGATTTGAGACATTATTAGAGATTTCTCTCCGAACTGGTCAGACAGCATATTATTATCAAGTAAGAAAAATATGCTGCCCCCCCCCCCACATGGTCAGTAAACAAAAGGCTCAGCTCTCCCAGTGCCTTTTGAAGTGGGAGACTTGAAACATTTCAGTCCATTGTGGTTTATAATCAGAAAAAATACCTGAATAATATAAAAGCTGTGAGCTCCCTAAACACTTCAAGTGCTTTCAAACATGTAGATTTTTACCTTCCTGCCTTTAGTTGAAAGGTGAATTGGGAAAGATTTGTAAAGCAAGGAGTCTTTTTCTTTAGAGTCCTTTGTGAAGAACACAAACGGTTTACCCATCTATTTTTGTCTCTGAAAAGATCCTTTATCCAGTTTTATTGAGTATTTGTCAGATGTTTATCAGTATTTTAATTAAGAACAGCAAAAAGATGCAACTTCCCATTTTTTTACCTAGAATATTAAACTTTAGTCTTGAAAGAAAAGTTAAATATGTTTCATTCCCAAGTTTTTTAACCAAATGGCTTGGAGAACATCAAGTAGGAATAATCAAGAATTCCTATAAATGGAAGAGCTGTCTCTGTAAGCTTACTTTCTCCTGATCTTTTATAGAAAACTGCATTATAGAGTATACAGTAAATATAGGTGATTTTTTTTTAAAAAAACCCTGAATTTCAGGCCTAAAAACTGAGTTTTCTGTTTTCATGTGATATATTGGCTCATTTGTGAAGGATGCCACATGCATTCATTGGGTTGAGTTGGTGGCTTGCTAGCTACCCCAAGAAGTCACCTGAAGAATTCTATTATTTGAAATGGCTTTTTATTCTGTGATATTTTGAACTCATGAGGGACTTTAGTGATGTCAGGCAGGGCTTTTTTTCAGCAGGAACGCGGTGGAACGGAGTTCCGGCACCTCTTAAAAATGGTCACATGGCCGGTGGCCTCGCCCCCTGATCTCCAGACAGAGGGCAATCTAAACTCCCCTCTGTCTGGAGATTAGGGGGTGGGGCCACCGGCCATGTGACCATTTTTGCCAAGGGCAATTTAAACTTAAAAAAACTCCCCCCTTGTCCCAGCTGACCCAAAGTGATGTCATTGTGCAGTCTTGAATTCCACCACCTCTTTTCCCAGAAAAAAAGCCCTGATGTCAGGTATCTGCTGACCATCGAGTTTTGAATCCAAACCATTTGAAATTATAGACACTGTCTAGCTATCTATGTGTCTATGGTTTTCGTTCAGGGTACAGGGTTTGGATATAGCTGTAACAACTTATCTTAGAAAGTTAGGAATTATTCATGGGATATTGTACCTCTGGAGCTTTCCATCATGTGATGAATATTATTTTTCACAACAATTATCATGTGTGGCAAGTACTCACACCAGATCTTCTGTCACCAGCCAGGAAGGGTATCATTTAGACTAGACCTCAGATTATTGATAGAAATTTCCTCTAAATCTGGAGACTTCTTCATGTGATTGGAGAGACCTCATGGAGAGACATGAGGTTTGAAAAATAATGTTTAGTACTATTAAATTGCATTTAAAACTAACAGTGAAACAGTCTGTAGTCCTTTGTTCCTTTGTCCTCTGTAGTTGAACAACAGCTTAAAATTCAGTTGTTCATCTTTTCCCAAAACTTTCTCATAACACACACACACACACACACACAAAATATTAATTTCTCTCTTTCTTTGCTTGGCATTTTATCCCGTCATCTCTTAGGCATAAAAGTCAGGGCTGTTAAATTCTGAGATGGTACCATGGGATTCCTGATCAGAATTTTCACTGCAGTGTAGCTTCTCATCCAGAACTGACATTACATTCTACTCAACAGTGTCAGTATCAGGAGTGCTGCCTTTTTGTGTATGAAAAAGCAGTAACAAAGCCATTCTCAATGCTCAGGGATATTTGTTTCTTAATCTTTGCATGCTTGAACTGTTATGTTATATCAGTTCCTTGGCTAGATTGGAAATATCAAAACAAAGCGAGAAAGTAGTTTTAAGTGTACAGAATGCACAAATCAGGTGCCCGGGACAAAATCTATGTTTCTACCAGTGTGAAGTAGTAGTTAAAACATTGAACTAGGATCTGGGAGACACCAGGATCTGGGAGGCCAGCGTCAGGACCATCATTGAGCCTCCCACCGGTCTCCGGTATTCGAGTACAGCTCGTGTGTCTGTCTACCTCCTCTTTGTATGCTGGGGGCAGGAATGTGTAGCCAACTATATCAGGTTTTTGTATATATATAATTTTAATTGCTGAATTTTATTGTAGAATCTGCTATGCAATTGTATTTTATGACTGTTGTACCCCGTCCTGAGCCCACTTGTGGGGAGGGCGGGTTAAACACCGAATAAACTAAAACTAAAACTAAATGAAATGAAACCAGATTGAATTCCTACCTGCCATGAAAGGTTGCTAGATGAGCAACGTCTATTGCAAGGTCCTTATTAGGATATAATGGAGGAGGGAAGAATGATGTTATTCATTTTTGGATCCCATTGGGGACAAAAGTGGAGTAGAAATATCTAAATACACGAATGAATCTTGTTCAAAGTTGCTTGGCTTACTAGTTCTTCAAACCTATCAAATACATCCCTGGGCACAATAATATAAACAACTAAGTTCTGTTCCAGATTTTTCCATTGCATACTGCCTCTTCCATCTGACCCGATCAAACTCAGTGGCCTATTGTGAAAACATAATCTGCATAATAGCAGCTAAGTATTTTGTTTCTGTTTTGCTATGTGAATAGCTTTCTTTTAAATTAACAATTAGATACTGCATAAGCCCTCTTAATTATCTATCAAAGAGAGGGGCTTCTTTCTCTCATTTAGTTGTGAAATTGCTAAGTAGAATATATATCTTATTAATTGTTAAGTCAAGGTTTATCGATGATATTAAATGCATTTTTATTCCCTTGGACTATGTCGTGCAAAACCATTAATGGATTCCAGAACTATTGGCAGAATTAGATGCAAAAGCATTTGTGAATAAGATACATTTAATGGCTTGTACAATACTACTGGGATCTGAAGATAGAAGGGTACTTCTATCTGGGTGATTCCTCTCCATCTGTAGACTCCCACTCCCTTCCCCTTTGTGCTGTTCCTGAAGGTCCACTGCCCCCCCTCCCATAACAAAATTCAGGAGGATTCAGTGGGTTACGGTGAGAGGTGAAAGTGAGAAAATCCCAACCTGTGATGTTTGCTCTGCATGCAGATCTTATGACTACATTATTATGACACAATCATCTTCACATAATAGCCAGGACTGGCACTGTTGAGACTCATGGTCTGGCAAAGGACACAGCTGACTGGATCATGCTCCTTTCCCCTGAAGGGTGTGTATGCATGTGTGCATATGTGTACACAAGAGGACAGCTTAGCACAGAAAGGCAGTGGAGGAATCTTACCAAGGGCCCTCCAGAATCTGTGGTCAGCCTTGACAATGGCCTTGTTTTCACATGGATACAATTAAGTTTCTCCACTTGGTATTTTGAGGCTGTATTTTCCCTACATTCCATTGATTTTCAGTTTGTATCAGTGGAAACACAGAAGTAATAGCTAATGTTGGCTGAATCTTTGGAAACGTGTTTTTCCTAGTCATGCCCTGAGATTCTGTAATATCTGTCCAAGCTTGCTTGTTCTGTGTTTTATCATCCTATGACTTTACCTCCTTCATACTTTTTATACAGCACTGTAGTACTCTTTGCAATGTGTAGTTAAGTGATTCTTCATGGGAAAGAATGAGTCTGGGAAATCAACCTGTCCCTCAGCATCACAAGAAAAACTCATGTGGGCTCCTCCTGCTAGAAGTGATCCATGTATGCAAGCACTTATTAAAATACTTCTATAACATTTGCATGTCAAAGTTTGCTTTTTAAAATTTTGCATTTGATGATTACTCTGATACTAGGAATCTTTGTGTGGACATCCCAACAGCTGTGGGGGTGATATCTCTTTATTGGTTCATTTGGCACATAATTGTTTCCACATGCAGTTTTTCAGAGAAAAAGACATGGGGTCAGATCCAACTTGCTTTCTCACTGTTGAACAAGGAAGAGCGCGGTTCTCCTTTGACCACCCAAAAAAAGATTTTTGAGATCACGAGATCTGCATGATTAAAAACCTAGTGAGGTGAGGATTGTTGCAAGGTGGAGAAATAGGTGTGATTCAGTGAAAATAGATCCAACCCATTTTTTCCCTATTCAGATGGAAGCTTCTTTTCAGGTAAAGAAAGAGGGGGTTGCTTTTTTGCTGTTAGAAGTTTTTGTTTGCATTGTGCATTTGATGTTCAGTGGCAAATATGCTGCAAACTTTCTTTTTGCTATGGAGAATGTCATGCTGTGATGAACTGAACTTTTTCAAATCTTAGGAGTTCTGTACGAACAGCTGAAGGACTGTGAAGAGTTAATTCTTCACAGAAACAGAGACCCTTGAGTGACAGGCTACTCCAAGGAATCTGATTGGTAGCATGAGCTGAACAGAAAAAGATTTCTGAACGGGATGATTTCAGCCGAGCTGAGAGGAGTACTGACAGTTTCAAGATTCAGCTCCGACTGAAAGCAATTTAACACAGACAGGAGAACTAGGCAAAAGTTGGCAAGGAAGTTTGGGAAGTAGAAGTAGACTCCCATTCAGGCCAAAGAAAGGGGCTAGATCTTCTAGTGAGAGGAGAGTTTCCATACCCAGTCAGAGAGGTAGCTCTGGAGAGTGAAGAGATCCCTGATCAGGTATGGTTAGAAACTGCCTTTGGAAACTTGTGTGTGTGTGGTGCCCTCAAGTCAGAGTTGACTTATGGTAACCCCTGGTGGGGTTTTCATGGCAAGAAACTACCAGAGGTGGTTTGCCATTGCCTGCCTCTGCAACCCTGGTCTTCATTGGAGTTCTCCCATCCAATTACTAACCAAGGCGAGTTACTTAAAAACTCAAGATGAGTACTGATGTTTCAAGGGACAGGATTTGGTGTACTGGAAAGAGGATGCCAGCCTTCTGGAAACCAAAAAGAGTAAGAGAATACCCAAAGAAAGTATTCTAGAGATAAAAGTATACTGGGACAAAAGCATCTCAACATAAATATTTAAGTAACAGAGAAGAGCTTAAGAAACTCTCATTAGTCTGAAACATATGAAGTAAAGTCTAATTTTACCTCAGTTATCTATATTGAGTTACCTCAGAAATGTTCATCCCCTGATTTCACCTGAATATCCCCTCTCTGTTAAATAAAATATTTTGTTATTTTTGAATTTAAAACCGCCTCTAGTGCCACTTAAGTTGTTTAAGTCAAACGGAGGGGTGGAGGTTGTCATACGTGTCTTTCTGAGTTGCATGTGAATGAAACATGACTTGGTATGTATCTTCCATCTTTGATTTCACATGTACTGTTAGCACCATTGTCCAAAATAACAAACAGCAAGGAAAACGTCTTCAGGATACACCTACTGCATTTGTCATTGCAGTGAAGGTTGAATGTGTTCCTCCCCACCCCACCCCCCACCATTTTTTTCTCTCAGTGGCATAAAGTGAAACCTATGTTTAAAGGAAAAACAAACTGCTCAGAGATAAAGAGGAAAGCAAATATAATTCCATTTTATTTATTCATTAATGTCAGTGTACTGTCTTAATCCTTTTGATTAATTCACACCACATCTCTTTAGGTTTGGTGATTGCTCAACACAGTTATGTGGTGATGTGTGCTGACTTCTGAATATTAAAGTACATCATGGATTTAGGGACGCCTGTGAAAGAACTACCTGTATATTTCAAATGTAGTTATAGTGCTATGAATGTTTATAATTACCCCACAGAAATTATAATGTTACCTTTGGAAGCTGCTGCAATAATGAATGAATATATTCATTGCAGCAACATACTGCTTACTATTCTGGTCATGAGCCGTTTTTTCTCAGCGGTATCTCTTGGAGTTCGGCAAAGTTAAATACAACATATTTTTTGCACATGAAAGGAAATAATATTTGTGTCTTCATCATATTTTTTTAAAAATAATACACAACAGAAATTAGGCAATGACTTTCTATTTATTTATTACATTTCACTCTTAGACCTTTATTTAAGGTTCTTAGAGTGGTATTCATGGCGTTGTCTCTATTTTCATTACAACTCCAAAGTAGGTTAAGCTCATAGATAGAGACACCTGTGGCCAAATAGTCTGAACTCTTTGAAATCAATGGGTTTATACTAGGGATGTGCGTTTCGGCTTTCTGAATGCCGAAAGAAAGCCGAAACAAAAGTGTTTCGGCTTCTTTCGGATTAGCCGAAACGTTTCAGAGAAAGCCGAAACGTTTCGGCTTATCCGAAAGAAAAAAAGCCGAAACGTTTCGGCTTCTTTAGGCGTTCTTTCGGCTTTTTCAATGGGAAAATGCCTCCGTCTTCCCGGACGCCTGGGGGAGGCATTTTCCCACCGAATCAAGCCAAAATTGGTGGGGACCTTCCTCTAACCCCTCTCTAACAACCCCCCAAGTTTCAGACAGATTGGACTTTGGGGGCCATGTTATGGCCCCCCAAAGCAGGTCCCCCTATCCTCCCATAAGAAAGCGAAGGGTGAGCATATTGTTAGCATGCTGCTGCTCATCTTTCTTCATTATTTCCTATGGGGAAAAAATGAAGAGGCAGGCTTCCTTTGCCAGGGGTGGCATTTTGCATGCAAAATGCCCCCCAACCCTCTGGGGCCCTTCTCCCACCCTTCCTCCCACCCCCAACCAAGGCTCAGCCTGCTCCCACTGGGGGGGGGCATTTCATGGCCTCCCCAAGTAGGTGCTCTGTTCTCTACCACTGACATCTGGGGGAGGCTTGTCTTGCCAGGGGTGGTATTTTGCATGCAAAATGCCCCCCAACCCTCAAGGGCCCTTCTCCCACCTCTACTCTCACCCCCCACCAAGGCTCAGCCTGCTCCCACTTGGGGGGCATTTCATGGCCTCCCCAAGTAGGTGCTCTCAGCCCCCAAAGTCCACCCCCTACAGCCCCACACAAACCCAATTACCCCCCAGCTGCCACACACAGACCCAAATCCCCACATTAGCCCCTCACAGACCCAAATCCACCCCCAGCAGCCCCACACCCATAACCCCAGGAACAGGCTGGCAAAGGCCAGCCCTCTCCCTTTGTTCCCTATGCTGGGAACTTCTAAATTCTCTTTCCCTGGGCAATTCTGCACAGCCCAGGGGTGCCACAATGGTGGGCACCCTTCTGAGTGCCAGCTGGTCCCTGTGAAAGAGCACCTGAACCACAGACACCCTTCCTCAAGTTCCCCCACCACCTACAGAGATGGCTGGCCAGCCAGCCCCATTGTTCCCTATGATGGGAACCAACTGCACAACAAAGAATAAAACACGAACAACACAAAATAAAGTTTTTTAAAAATTATTTTCTCCCTTTCAAAGTACAAGTAGCAAAGCATTATGACACATTACACCAGCAGTCCCCCACACAGAAAAATAACACAACTCACTTAACATCAGAGAATCACAAAAACACAATTCCTGTCAAAAACACTTTATTTCTTGAACAGCTTTAGGTTACACAGCAGGGGGGCACACCAAAGGGCATGGCAGCAGTATCTTACACAAAAATAACACAACTCACTTAACGTCAGAGAATCACAAAAGCACAATTCCTTTCAAAAACACTTTATTTCTTGAACAGCTTTAGGTTACACAGTAGGAGGGCACAACAGGGCATGATAGCAGTGTACTACACAAAATAATACAACCCACTTCACCGTTTTTGACAGCAATTGTGTTTGGGTGATTCTCTGATGTGAAGTGAGTTGTGTTATTTTTGTGTAGTACACTGCTTTCATGCCCTGTTGTGCCTTCCTACTGTGTAACCTAAAGCAGTTAAAGAAATAAAGTGCTTTTGACAGCAATTTTTTTGGGGTGATTCTTTAATGTGAAGTGAGTTGTGTTATTTTTTTGTAAGATACTGCTGCAATGCCCTTTGGTGTGCCCCCCTGCTGTGTAACCTAAAGCTGTTCAAGAAATAAAGTGTTTTTGACAGGAATTGTGTTTTTGTGATTCTCTGATGTTAAGTGAGTTGTGTTATTTTTGGAATGCTGGAATGCCCTTTGGTGTGCCCCCCTGCTGTGTAACCTAAAGCTGTTCAAGAAATAAAGTGTTTTTGACAGGAATTGTGTTTCAGCATTCCAGCAGTAGGGAGACACAATGTTAGCTGGGAAGTGTAGTTAAAAAGACAGAGCCAGCAGAAATCGCTCCTCAGAGTGTTTGTTAATTTCATCTTCTTATCCCCCAAGGGGAGGTGAAACTGACAAAGACTTCAGGGAGGTGAGGATGAAATTAACAAACCCTTTGAGGGGCAATCTCTGCTGGTTCATATAGAGAGGTGAAATTAACAGATCCTTTGGCTCTGTCTTTTAAAACTATGCTTCCTGGCTAACATTGTGTCTCCCTACTCTTGAGCATCCTCATGTAAGATGCTTCATGTAGAGAGACCCTGAGTATATTAATAAACTGTAGTTAGCAGTAAAATTTCCTTTTTATCCCACTTAGGCATGATTCATAGATGACTGAAGTTCCATAGAAGCAATTTCCCCAAGGCTGAATCCCTTGACTTCCCAAGTGATGTTTGCATAACATACCTCAGGTCATTTCCCCCATACACAATTCTCCTCTTCAGTTCTCACCAGGGAGAAGTATGCATTTCAAGCATCCTGAGTTGTTATCAGAGCAGGATCCAATTACATGTTAGCAGCTTCTATACCACCTTAATAATATGAATCGGCCCCAAGGAATAAAACAGAAATAGAAATAAGAAATTGTGCAAAATCTCATGAAATCTAATAGAACAAAAATATGATGGTTGTTGTGGGTTTTCCGGGCTGTATTGCCGTGGTCTTGGCATTGTAGTTCCTGACGTTTCGCCAGCAGCTGTGGCTGGCATCTTCAGAGGTGTAGCACCAAAAGACAGAGATCTCTCAGCGTCACAGTGTGGAAAAGATGTAGGTCATTTGTATCTACTCAGGAGGGGTGGGGTTGAGCTGAGTCATCCTGTAAGAGTTTCCCAGGGTGTGGAATGCTAATGGCGGGAGGCTTCACTGTGTCCTGAGGAGGTTCTTTTGCATATGGATTGGTACTTGATGTGCTAATCTTCTCTGCAGGGCTATTGTCGGGGATAGAATGTTTTGTTAGCCTGGTGTTTTTCAGAACTGGAAACCATGCTCTGTTCATTCTTAAGGTTTCTTCTTTCCTGTTGAAGTTTTGCTTATGCTTGTGAATTTCAATGGCTTCCCTGTGCAGTCTGACAAAGTAGTTGGAAGTGTTGTCCAGTATTTTGGTGTCCTGGAATAAGATACTGTGCCCTGTTTGCGTTAGGCTATGTTCAGCCACTGCTGATTTTTCAGGTTGTCCAAGTCTGCAGTGTCTTTCATGTTCTTTTATTCTTGTCTGGATGCTACGCTTTTTGGTCCCGATGTAAACTTGTCCACAGCTGCAGGGTATACGGTATACTCCTGCAGAGGTGAGGGGGTCTCTACTGTCTTTTGCTGATCGTAGCATCTGTTGTATTTTTCGGGTGGGTCTGAATACTGCTTGAAGGTTATGCTTTTTCATAAGCTTTCCCATCTGATCAGTAATTCCTTTGATATATGGCAAAAACACTTTTCCTGTAGGAGACTGTTTTTCCTTGGTTGTTTGATTCATCCTGGGTTTGATTACTCTTCGGATTTCATTTCTGGAGTAGCCATTTGCCTGAAGTGCGTGGTTTAGATGATTAATTTCCTCATTGAGAAAGTGCGGCTCACATATCCGTCTTGCACGATCCATTAATGTTTTCATTATGCCTCTTTTCTGTCGAGGGTGGTGATTGGAGTTTTTGTGTAAGTACCGATCAGTGTGAGTTGGTTTCCTGTAGACCTTGTGACCTAACTGAAAGTTTGCTTTGCGGATGACCAAGGTATCCAGGAATGGGAGTTTTCCCTCCCGCCATTAGCATTCCACACCCTGGGAAACTCTTACAGGATGACTCAGCTCAACCCCACCCCTCCTGAGTAGATACAAATGACCTACATCTTTTCCACACTGTGACGCTGAGAGATCTCTGTCTTTTGGTGCTACACCTCTGAAGATGCCAGCCACAGCTGCTGGCGAAACGTCAGGAACTACAATGCCAAGACCACGGCAATACAGCCCGGAAAACCCACAACAACCATCGTTCTCTGGCCGTGAAAGCCTTCGACAATACATAGAACAAAAATATGTTTAAATCTAAAACACTGTGCTATTTGTATTGCCTTCTTTTAAAAAGTCAGTACCTCAGGTTGTTAGATAATCTTAACTAGTGATCTGAGAAGAGATGAGTGACTAAGGAGACTCATTCTATCAAGGGCAGAGCTGCTAACATATGCTCTGTCCTCACTCCCCACCACAGTCTGTTGATGGCCGATGGGTTAAAATATTTGTGTTAGACTTTTTCTGTGATGTTGTTTGTTAAGCTGCCTTGAACACAGTTGTGTAGCAGGGGGGAGGGGGCAAGAGGGGCAGTCGCTGTGAGCACAATTTTTAGGGGGCGCTGCACCGAGGAGAGCCTGAGCGCTGAGCCAGCCATCCTGCAGCCGAGGAGCATGCCGAGCTGGCGGCGGTGCTGTGGGCGGCTGCTGCAGAGCACTACCTGGTAAGGGGTGGGGAGGTGAGCCCAAATTGTGGGAGTGCTCCTGGGGGGGTGGCCACGCCCTGTGCGATGATATCATTTCCTGGAGGTGATGTCATCATGCAGTCCCTGGAACACACACGTGCTTTAGCGCCAGGGGTGCCACCTCCTCCCGGGCGCTGCCAAGCCACACTATGCTATTGCTTGAACCTGCTTGAAATGAAGAAAAGCAGGTTAAACGTGCCCAAATAAATATCATGTTTGTACATTCTCCATATATCCTCTGAGTTTTTGCCATGAGCTACAGGATTAGAGAAGAGGATCATTGGTCTGCTGTTCATTTACACCTTGACTAACATTTAAGATAATTAAGACTATCATCCTATGTATACTTTACTTTGGAATGGGACTTATTTTGCAGCAAATACACAAAGGATTGGGATTCACAATAGAGGTGACCTGTTTATCGGCACAGCAGGCTGCATTTTCATCCTTCCATAGCCATGTTGTGAAATGGCTC
This sequence comes from Eublepharis macularius, assembly GCF_028583425.1. Classification (NCBI taxonomy): domain Eukaryota; kingdom Metazoa; phylum Chordata; class Lepidosauria; order Squamata; family Eublepharidae; genus Eublepharis; species Eublepharis macularius. Next base: position 76,879,418 of record NC_072798.1, read on the forward strand.
TATTAGCTTCCAATGGAATATCTAAGGGGCTGCAATCAAGATGACCAGGTTGTTGTTACCCTTAAATACCAAATTCCCAGCCTTGTAATGCTCTACGCATATCTAAAAAAGTGAAAGCACATATGTCTGGCGTTACTACTATTTATTTACTTGATTTATAGCCCACTTTTCTTTTTAAGACTCAAGGCAGATTGCAGAGTATAAAATTGTGCAACCAGACAGCATAAAACAACCAATAAAGAATGCAATAGGATTAGGATTACAGAATTAGGCAACAATGCAAAGAACTAACTTCCTAAGGTAAGGTATACTCTAATCAATGCATGAGGTGTAATTAAAAAGGTATAAAACAAAGCAGTGAAAGCTGTTTCTTCGTCAACAATGGGTTAAGTAGTAAAAGGAAAAATTATCTCCTGACACAAATGTATTTGGAATCACATTTGACCATCCATTAATCTTGATTCTTTCCCCCCTTGTGTGCATTGTAACAATTGTATAGTGCCATTCCTTCTGCCCAACAGCACAGGTTAGATTGTGGTAATTTTATTCAATGTATCAGCTGCTGTTTCATACCTAACAAATGAGGGATTTGTGCCTTCTTTGTCAGTCGAACTCCAATTGTCACTTTTAAAAATGTTTACCATGTCTTTCAAATGCCCTGCAAAATGGCTTGTGCAACACTTGGAGTTACAAATTTCTATTTTTAGGAGATAGGAGAAAACCGGCACCATTCCTTGTAGCCTGTAACTTGCTTATGTTGTGCAAAATATGAGGAAATCAGAGTTGCACAATGCAAAACTGAATGCAGGAAAACTCTTTGCTTTTTTTTTGTTTGCTTTATACACGAACATCTCATTTGGCTTCCTCTGACAGGGAAGCCAACTATAAAGGTCACCTCAGCAGTGAACTTCACAGGTTTAAACTCGAATACTGAATGCTATCTTATTATGGTATTCACTGTCCCACTTGATCTTTTATGGCTTCCATGGTAGGCCTTTTTTTTGTAAAGGCAGTGTATTTATCTCTTTTTTAAGGGTTAGGCTTACACACAGTTTTGCTTTCTTCTAGAGTTTGCTATTCTCTTTCCTCAGTATATTTCTAGATCAATAATAATAAAGGGTCATACATTTTGGCACATTGTAATCAGACTACAAAATGTCTTCCTGTTTTTTATGGTTAAATCCAAGATCCATTTTAGATGCAGGTGGACTTTGCTGTTATACAGGAAGAATGCGATACAGCCAAGTGTTATATCTGCTAGAGAAAAAGGGAGAAAGTGCCCTTTGAACTTAAAAAAGCTGTGCTGAGGATCATGGGACATACATGGACAAAAGGCATGCATGATGGGGGCTATAGAAAGGAGGGGAATTAGGTGAAAATTCATCAGCGAATAATTGCACAAAAGGACCACAGGTAATCACCAATTCCTACACATTTTGGGATCCCATTTTGGAGTCAACAATGGTTAAACAACATTAAATAATTGACTTGGATGTAATTCAGCTGATGCAATGCAAGCAGAAAAGCTGTCTCCAAGCTCTCTGCCAATAGTGCTCAAGCATTTTCTTGTTTCCTGTAGGTTATTCAGCTCCCTGATTGTGCTAGGACCCTACTTGATTATGGAAAAGAGCATTGAGAAGCAACCTAGTCTATTCTGTGTCCTTCCTGCATTTCAGCAGAGCTACCATTTGGACTCCCCAACCCCCCCCAGAGTATCCTGAAAAGCAATTGGATTAATCACTCTCCAAGGATATACTATTTTAATTGACCCACCATCCTTTCAGGTGGGCTCTTGTTTCTTTGGTAGATAATGGTGTGATCAGCACAGACTGACCATCCAGTCCATCTACCAAACACTATCTATTTGTTATGTATAAATGAATAAATCCAGCAACCAGGGACAGGGCCATGGTGTCCATGATAGTTATAAAGTCCTGAGTATGGCCAAAGAAGGAGGTGTCTGTGTGAATGTTGAAGCACCCCCCCCCCCAACTCCTAAGACTGGTAGTTTCTAACATTGAGCAAAAGGTCACCTCACACAGGACCTCCACTGGAGAACTAGGCACACTAGCAAGATACCCAACCTGTCCTTGGAACTCAACACAGGGAAGATATCATAGAATCATTGAATCATAGAGTTGGAAGGGGCCATAAAGACCATCTAGTCCAACCCCCTGCCCAGTGCAGGATCAGCCTAAAGCATATGACAAAGGGGGCCATGGCTCTGCAGTGTAACATCTGCTTGGCATTCAGAAGGACCCAGGTTCAATTGCTGGCACCCCTAATTTAAAGGATGACGTGGTAGGTGATGTGAAAGATCTCAAACTGAGAGCTTGGAAAACTGCTGCCAGTTTGAGAAGACAATACTGACTTTGATCACCAATGGTATAATTCAGCAGATTCATATGTGTCCAAGACTGACAATAGTTGGCACCGGGAATCTGCAGAAGGGTGAATAAAGAATCACGACTATCCCCCCCCCCATCTTCCAGTTTGGAGCTTATGAAGGACAAATGCTGCACATTTCTTGAAGATACCTGATTTGTAAGAGCTAGGGACAGACATAAGTGGTCAGTTCAGTTCTGGAGAGTTTTTGCAGAAAATGAAATGAAGTGACTAGAATTAGTTTAGCTCTGTCAGATCCGCAGACAGGATAATGAAAGAAAATGTGGTGCCTATGATGGCTTGTTCTTTCTGTGAAAGTCTAAAGAAGTGAAAGATTAGTAAAAACAGTCAGTCTGTGCTGATCATACCATTATCTACCAAAGAAACAAGAGCCCACCTGAAAGGATGGTGGGTCAATTAAAATAGTATATCCTTGGAGAGTGATTAATCCAATTGCTTCTCAGGATACTCTGGGGGGTTTGGAGAGTCCAAATGATAACTCTGCTGAAATGCAGGAAGGACACAGAATAGACTAGGTTGCTTCTCAATGCTCTTTTCCATAATCAAGTAGGGTCCTAGAACAATCAGGGAGCTGGATAACCTACAGAATGATCCACAGAGACATAGATTCACCAGTAGACATGGGCACAAACCAAAAACCCCCCAAACCACATGATTCGTGGCTCATAGCATTCCACAAACCACAAACCACGAACTTCCAACTTTTTCCCAGTTCGTGGTTTTTGGCATTTCAACCGCCCTGCACCAGCTGCTGAAGCTGGAGCGGGGCATTTGAAACAGATAGCCCCTTTCTTCTGCTGCCTGGGAAGCAGGAGAATGGGGCTATCAGTTTCACAGACCCCGCACCAGTTTCAGCCCGTTGGCTGTCAGCTTCACTCACCCCTCACTGGTTTCAGCTGATGGGGTCTGTGAAACTGACAGCCCCTTTCTCCTTCTGCCAGTTTCACAGACCCTGCACTAGGTTCAGCCACGGGGACCTACTGCTAACTGTCCTCTAAAGAACCTCCAAGTTTCAGGGAGATTGGACCTTGGGGAGCCATTTTATGCCCCCCAAAGAAGGTACCCCCAGCTACTTCATTTGTTTCCATTGTGGGGAGAAAATGCCTTCCACTGCAGAAACGCATGGATCATGGCTTCCTCAGGGTCCAATCTCCCTGAAACTTGGGGGATCTTTAGAGGACAATTAAGAGGAGGCTGCATACAAATTTGGTGGAATTTGCTTGCAAACTGCCACCCCAACTTCCTAGATAGCTCCTCTAGTTTTCCCTCTAGGGAATAACAGAGATTGGAGTGGCTGGGGGCACCTTCTTTGGGAGGGGGGGCATAAAATAGCCCCTGAAGTCAAATCTTCATGAAACTTGAGGAGTCTTTTGAGAACAGTTAGGAGTAGGTCCCCAGCAAATTTGGTAAAATTCAGCCCTAAAATCCCACCCAATTTTTTTGTGTGGAAAGCCCAAAATCACATTTCCCATTGGAAACAATGGCCAGATTTTACCCAGTTTGCTCTGTATTGCTGAACTGAACTGGAGAATGAGTACCCCCCTACGCCATCCTTTTCGGGTTCATGTATCAGGCATGTTTCTAAACTTTTGCTCAGATACTTAATCATATTGCCACGATCTTTCTTCCCACCTCCTCCTTATCTAGGCTGAAGATGCTGCATGGAGAGGAGGAGGAAGAAGATAAGGGGTAAGGAGGGTGCAGGTAGGGTGGTGGTGGCATCAACTAGAAAATGTGAGAATTTAAAACATGACAGATTAAAAACAAAACTGTATGGATGAAAGCTGGACATACGGGCAAAAAGAGGGGAGAGGGAAGCGGAAGCCACCCAAAATCAATGCTCTGCAATGGCGAGTTGCTGATTATGACCATGGACATCTGCAATGATACCAGTTACCCAACACATGCATGGACTAGGGCTATAGGACACGTGTTCACTCGGGATAAAATGGACATGGGCAGATAGGAACAGACATGATTCGAGACACTCACACAGCCTCGTGTAATTCGTCTCGTCTAGTTCAGCTCTCAGACGGAATTTCTCAGAACACCACACAGCCAGTTCAGGTTCCACACAGGTTGCTTAACTAGAATAACCTCTCTCCAAGATATACAAAGGGTGACTGAAGAACTTTCCCTGAGCACTGACTAAAAACTGCAGCTCACTCTAGTCCCTAAGGTATAGCTACTGTTCAATCAGATTTCACTCCACTCACCCAGCCAGCCCCCCTCCTTCTTTCCTCAGAGGCCTGCATTTTAACTAACTGCCACAACAGAGAATCTAACTGCGGCAACTTAAGAAAATCCTCATTAGCAAGCAAATACAAAATACAAATTAAATACCTTACATGTGTTTAATGCAAACCATTACAGTGTTTAATGCAAACAGTGTTTAATGCAAACAGTATCGATCCTGCTCTGCCCTGACCTGACCTGGATAGCCTAAGTGAACCTGATCTCATCAGGTCTCAGAAGCTAAGCAGGGTCAGCCTTGGTTAGTAATTGGATGGGAGACCTCCAAGGAAGACCTGGGTTGCAGAGGCAGGTGATGGCAAACCACCTCTGTTAGTCTCTTGCCATGGAAACCCCACCAGGAGTCACCATAAATCAGCTTGACTTAAGGGCACTCTCTGCCACATTGATCCTGCTCTGTAAATGTTTCTGCCTATCTAGCAATCCACGGTCCTGGTGCAAATTATAGCCCAGATTAAAATCACCCTTACGTGTAGTCAGGAGAGAATTGTTTGTCTCCCACAGCTGACATTGACACCATGAAATGTTCTGAATTTTCCCCACAGCTGAGCGTTAAGGATTAAGGAATGGTTTATTACCTAGACAGGTAAGAAAGTTTGGTGTGTATGTATGTGTATGTGTGAGACAGAAAGAGATGGAGGGGGTTGCTGAGGCACCCTTTTACCCAGTCTCTGCCTTTGGTAACCTATTGCATGATTAGTGGTTGTATTGCCTGATTTTAAAGTCTGCTTGCTTCTATCAGGTTCTACTGGCATGTTTGCTAATAAATAGATTACTAAGACATTACAAGCCTCCAGTGCACTCTCTTATCCAAGGCAAACTGAACTCTCCAGCATTCCCCTTGGACTTAATATTGCATGGTGAAGTGGGAAATGTGTAACAGTAGCATGAGAAGTGGGATATTGTTTCCTTAGAGAAGAAAAAAAACGGAGCTGGAATAAATCAAGCAAGGATGGAAAGAGCAGCATTCACAGCAGAAGTCAAAGCAGCCTTAAATGAGAGTCTGGAGACTGCACAACAGGAGATGAAAGCCTTGTTGGGCACGCAGCTACAAGGAATCAAGAAGACCCAGCTACGGAGCACTCACTCGGAGATGTTAAAGAGAACTGAAGAGGCAGAGGGGCACCTAATTAGCTTGGCCTGAACTCTTAGATATTGCAGTAAAGTTGAAAATCAACAGGTGCTAGTTTGCCAAGAGAGGTTACCATGAAAATCTGGATGAAGATGATGATGATAACAATAACAACAACAGCATTCGATTTATATACCACCCTTCAAGACAACTTAACGGCCACTCAGAGCAGTTTACAAAATGTGTTATTATTATCCTCATGACAATCACCCTGTGAGGTGGGTGGGGCTGAGAGAGCTCTGAGAAGTTGTGACTAACCCAAGGCCACCCAGCTGGCTTCAAGATCTCTGAGCTTTAGAATGAAAGAGGAAAGAAACTGCAGGAGGTGAAGCCAGAATGGCAATCTGTGTTTGTTTGTTTGTTTGCTTGTTTAGTTAGTTAGTTAGTTAGTTAGTTAGTTCAATTTATATCCTGCCGTCCCCGCAAGCGGGCTCAGGGCAAGTCACAACATCATAAAATCATAAACACCGCAATTACATACAATAAATAGTTAAAATAATTAGAAAATAATAAAATCCACAGATCTCATTAAAAAGTGGAGCAGAACAAAGGAAAACTGGCAAGGGACCCCCCCCTTCCAGGATAGTTCGCCAGCTCCTCAACCACTCTCATAGGCCTGGTGGAACATCTCTGTTTTACAGGCCCGGTGGAACTGTAATAAGTCCTGCAGGGCCCGGATCTCAACAGCATCGCGGATGCCCTATCTCATTCCCAGGAGCGTTTTCAGAAGTTGGTGCTGGGCATGGACTCTGTACCAACCCTGAAGCCCGTGAGCCTCTGGCACCTTGAGAGGTGGAAGTGCAGTGGGTGGTGTTGGCATTCCTAGCCCTGAGCACCAGGACAGCTTATTGCAGGCACATGCAGGAGTTTGGGGCCTTTTGGTGGATGGCAAGTTTGGGACAAGTTTGGGCGGCACCTGTCTCACACATCCAACAGTTCTTAGTGTCCTTGAGACAGCAGGTTTTAGTGGCCAGAACCCTTAAAATCTTGCTCATCAATTTGGCCTTCAAGGCCATGGCTGAGAGAATAAGAAGATTCATCTGCAGATTTTAGGGTGTGTAGAATGCTGGAGGGATGGTCCAGCGAGGTGCCAAGGGGTCCGGACAATAGAAGGCCATTTACAACTGATCTCCTAAGGCTGCTTCGATGGGAGTACGGGAGACAATGCATCAGTATCAGAAGCTGCTATTCCAGGCGACAGCTTTGTTTGCTTTTTATGGAGCCTCGAGGGTAAGTGAAGTGCTGGCAAAATCACAGCAGGACACATCCCAGAGGGCACTACCGTTCTCCAATGTAATGCTTGCACCAGAGGAGGTGAGGCTGTGCATTTGGCAGTCCAAGATGGACCAGGTGGGCAAAGGGCACAAGGTGGTCTTTAAGGCTGCAGGAGATGCCCGGCTTTGCCCTGTGAGGGTACTGAGTGAGTACATGGATGCCAGGAGTGGCTCCCCAGGCTACTTATTTCAGCATGACAGCTCCACTTACCCAGTACCAATTTTGGGCTGTGACAAAGCAGGTCCTGGGGGAAGCAGGGCTGCTTGTCAGCACTTTCAGAACGCATTCCTTTCAGATTGGGGCTGCCTGGCCAAGTTATTCAGTCGATTGGCCATAGGTGATCTTCTGGAGTCTTTAGAAGTTATATTCAATAACTGGGATCCTTGGAGCCTAGCAGGGCATCCTGAGCTTGGGTAATCCTTGGATTTACTGTCTTGCAGGCGTGAGCATATCTTGGAATCCTGTCAGGGTCCTTGTTTTGGGTCACTTGATTGTCTTTTGGGAGAAAAGAAAAGCCAAAGCTAGTGCTGGAGGAACTTGGCTGGGCCTTACTGCCCCTGTGAGCATCAGTTGGTGTGGAAAGCGTGGGATGTTGTGGGGCCAGCTTCTGCCCTCTCTCCACCAGGTTCTGAGGGAGGGCAGCTGTCCTGAAGTTCTGGTCATTCATTTAGGAGAAAACGCCTTGGTGCAGACTTGTAATTAGGGTATTAAGGGATCTGAAGAGGATCAGGGATTTAAGCCTTGGGCTGCTGGTTTGGATGGAATTCCTGCAGGGAAGGCTCTAGAAGGGAACAGCCAAACCTGCTGGCACTCAGAAGGCTCAGCGGAATGCCAGTTGGGCAATCAGCAAGGAGGTCTTGGCGAGGGGGGGGCAGGTATTATCCTCCACTCAGAGATCCGACATGATAGGCTGCACCTATATAGGAGCGATGGGGTACACCTTTCCGAGGAAGGGTGCGACCTCTATCTGGCTGATCTTCATAAGGACCTAAAAGAACCCCCAGTTTAAAAACTATCGGTGCCGTCCTAAGAGGGAGAAGGAATCAGTTAATATACCAAGAGTTCTACCAGAATTACAACTAATTTCCAAACCAGAATTAAATTCTGGTTTAGGATCCCAATTAACATGTGTGCATGCATTTAATATCAAGGATAACCAGAATTCATTTTAACCATGATTCTCCATGTGAGGAAGAGTGAGCCCTGTAATAAACTGGGTTTATGCACATTTTACTTAACCTTATGATTACATGTGACATCTGGGTATCTTGCCTAATACTTTCTCTTAGTTTCATCTTCTTCCAGAACAGAATAAAAGGACACTATTTCTCTTTGGATATCTCATTCCATTTCCTCTTGCACTCCTCTCTCTATTTAATATATTTAAGCTTATGCAATAATAAAATATTTCAAACTCTGAGTAAACGTACACCAGCTTCTTGGAGAACATCACTCTTCCAATTTTTAGATAAAATATGAGCAATTTACAGTCTAAACCTTGAAACATTTTTCCCTTTGATATTTGTGCAAATGGGTTAAAGATTCTATTGCTATTCTGTACCCAATCATCTTTGGAGTAACTGTTGGAGACTGGCTATAATTTCTTGCATGGAGCAAAAATGGAAGCACAGGTAAATTAACAATGCAAAAGATTTACAGAAATCCTGTGCGGAGTTACTGCAGGCTAAGCCTATTGAAATCAATTCCATGGAGTAACTTTGCATAGGATTGTACCATTAGAGGGGAAGTGCACAAAATGGGGCGCAGAAGAAACAACTATTATTCTCTTGATAGGGTGTGTGGGCAGCAGGGTAAATGTCCTCAGCAAAACACTGCTACAAAAGAATTTGTCATTTCCCCATACAACGTATATCTGCGGGTTCATGTGAATCTTTGTCCTGCTGCCATCATCAAAGGATAACAATAATAAAAATATTCAACACAATAAAAACATACATTTACTCATACTGTAAGAATGTCCTCTTTTGGGATATAACTTACATGTTACACAAAATGTTACATGTTACACAAGATGTTACACAATTATCTTAGATAATTATCTTGTATATTTGGGTCAGTTAGAAATACCACTTGAATGACAGCCTGTGCTGAAAAACATCACTGACAACTGAGTATAGACTAATGGAGTGGGGGGAATGCAATTTTAGGTACTTGTACAGAAAGGCAATTTTGAAACAAGGTTGTGGTGAGCCTTGGGGAGTGAAACCCAGCTCCCAGCTTCTACCCCTGGCATCTCCAGTTAAAAGGGTCAGGAAGTAACTGTGAAAGATCATATCCTGAGGCCTTGGAGGGCTGTTTCCAGTTAGAAGAGACAATAACCAATGCTCTAGTATAAGGCAGGTTCATGTGTTCACCTGTTGGAGTTAGCCTAATTTTTTTTTTGAAATGGTGAGTTTGGATGATATGTTGGAACTTGGAACTATCCATCTACTTTATCCACATTAATGCAATGCTTTCATCCTAGAAAGTTGCCCATGCATGGAGGAGTGGAGAGGGTCTCTTAATGGTATAAAAATTCTAACTTGTGTATTACAGCAGCAAGTAAACAGTGGATGGCCAAAGGACACTGAATTGGAGTCAGCCAGCTTGTTTTTCCCTAACTTATTTATGCTACAGCACCCACCCATCCCACACAACCTTTAAACATGCAGGTCGCACGATTCTCAGCATAGCCTTTTCAGGTGGTCGAAAACAACATCTCCTCCTTTCCTGCTGAAAGTTCCATGACGGCAGGAGCTCTCACCCCTTTGCCCTAAAAATGTGTCACCTGTCAAGGTTGGGGAGGGGGTGAGGGGGGGAGAAACACCCAGCACTTAGCCCCACCTAGCAGCTTGAAGATGAATGTGTATACTGAGGCAGAGGAACTTCCAGCTGTGATTCAGCCTGGGAGGCTGTGGAGGCCGCATTGTCGCTCTGGGTATCTGATGGAGCATTCACAGTTTTGCCGCCTGTTGTAGAAGTCTATTTGCCGCCCTCCTGCTAGGCTTGTGTATTTGTAAATATACATTTGCACATGAAACAGGCACAATAAACGTGGAGTGCTTTGTAATCCAAAGGCAACTAAACTTCTTAGCACAGCTCCAGTGAACATTCTCAAACCGCTCGGGGAAATAACAATACATCCACACGCATTTTCCTTAGCGCTTGGATTTTATACTATCTATGCTGTACATGTAATCAAATATGGACCATATGTCTTGGTACTTTTAGATACAATTCAGCTCCATTTTAGCTTGCTGTATAGAGTGCTTTTAAATTTACCCCCTTCTAGTATTCAAATTGATGTCAAGGTCTGCTATTAAAGACTGAAAAGTAGAGCAGGGAAGTTTTTTTTTTTTTAATTCAAGCATAAGTAGCTTTTGCATCATCACTATCTTTGAGCAAAATCACTACATATTGAATGAAAAACAATTTTTATGCATGGGATTCTTTGCGATTGGTGGTAAGGAAAAAAAGAGCAAGGCAGGAAAAACTAGGACCGAATTATTTTTAGTTCTGACAAAGTTATACACACCACAAAGCAGAGATGCATACTTTAATAATACGACACTGCAACTTTAACAAGGGCTACATTTGTCTTTAAGCCTACATGATAGGGAAAGCTTAATATGAAGAACTTTTGTCTAGCACAAGTGATTTGAAGATGTTTTGCTCCATGCATGTGAACCCAGCAGGTGATTCTTGCCTATCTTTGATGTCAAACAGCACAAAACTTCAGTGAGTAGTAGCTTCAGAAATGCAATAGACATAGCTGAGTCTTCATATGAAGCTCATGCTTGAACTACATCAGAAGAACTGACATCTATTATGGCGAGCAAAGACAAGTGTTTGAAAAGAGATTCAAACAGAAGTGTCAGAATTTACAGTGCATAGTTTTATATAAGTTGATTTTAACCAAGCATATCTCTATGAACTCTGCAGGATAGAAAAGAAATTTCAAAAGGCAGAGAAATTGTTGTCATCTAAGGGCATGGAATGTTTTAATAGCTTAAGGAAGAACATTTCTGAAAGGTTATATGGTGATCCATTTACTTTGACTGAGTAATAGGGCTCATCATTGTGATGGTGAAGTTTTTTAACCCTTAGAACAATAGAGGAAGGGGAATACAATCTTCGGATATATTTAAGTTGCTGGTAGATGCCTTTGCGGTCGAAAGCCTGTTTGACATTTTGGTCTCTTGCAACACTATTGGCAAAAAATATAAACACACACATACACACATGTATTTGCATGTGACATAGTTTCCCGTTGCAGTTGGGAGTCATCGTCAGAAAACGGTCAGCTTGTAAGGGTCACGGTGCACATAATTACTCCATTAATACCCATAAGGATTGTTTATCCATTCTCTTGTATTGGTTCTCTTTCATTTTCTGTCCTAAATACATGCGTCCCCATGTGCATTACATGGCGCTGGGAAAAAGAAAAATCCTTTGTAGGACATAGTTTGTTTGAAACTGTGTCCTACAGGCTTACTCACAGCAGTGTTCTGAAACTGTCCCTGAGGAGTCCAGTGTCACAAGCCAACCTAATTGTTCTTCTTGAATTGCTGCTGCTTTTGTTAACAACTTAAACAATAAAATAAAATAAAATAACATACAAAGCAACCCTCCTTGGCTAGGGCACGGCAGCTCAATGCCTTTAGAGCTTCCTGAATTTTTTAGCCAAGGAGCAGCAGGGCTTTTGTAGGTAATCATAATGAATGTCTTTAGGCTGATAAGTTGAACCTACTTTTTTTTTTAAAAAAAACCCCTCCTTTCCCAGCTATCCTCTTCACTCATTCATTAACTATGTTTATTTTTACATCTCCAGTTTCCAATTTCATATGTTGCAGTAGTTCTCAATTTAAAGCTCTTAATTATTTGTACAATCATGAATTTAGAAAAGTGGCCACCAGTCCAAATACTGCTTGTATTGCTTCGCTGAGATGCTGTGTCTCTTCACCATTCAGCTTTTTTCAGACTTACAGAAAGCAAGATCTATTTATTTATGGTGATGGGAAACAGGGATGATACGCTGTTTGATGCTACCGTTATGGTCTGATACTGTGCTGAGTTATTATTATTTTTATCTATAGGTCTCCTTTCTCATGGAGACACCACAGATAGATTACAAGGATGATAAAAAAACCCTTTTCAATCAGTAGGCAGATTACAAGATATGATAACATCTGCATCTAACAGTAAAAATACCTAGTAGGATGAAATAATTTAGTTGGGCTGGATTGTAGAATGGAAGAGGGGGGGAACAGGACAACATATGAAAACAATATCAGTTTAAGTCAACAAGACAATCAGTGTAGGAAAGACTTTATCCCTAATCAGGGCTTTTTTCTGGGAAAAGAGGTGGTGGAACTCAGTGGGTGGCCCTTGGCGAAAATGGTCACATGGCTGGTGGCCCCGCCCCCTGATCTCCAGAGAGAGGGGAGTTTCGATTGCCCTCCACAGCGGTGCAGAGGGCAATCTAAACTCCCCTCTGTCTGGAGATCAGGGGGCGGGGCCACCAGCCATGTGACCATTTTCAAGAGGTTCCGGAACTCCGTTCCACTGCGTTCCAGCTGGAAAAAAGCCCTGTCTCTAATAAAAGTATCCTCCTCAGCTGAATATTACACTGTACCTTTGGGCACAGTGGAAACATTCCAAGTTTGAGAATTTTGCCAATGCCATGAGCACTGGAGATGCCAGATGAGTGCACCAGCAATCTGGTTAGCAAATGGAGCAGAAGCTAATACATGTTTGAGTAATGGAGAGAGAATTTTGGTATGAGAGGCCTAACTGGGGACTCAAATGGCATCTCCAGTGCTCATAATTATGTGAGTAAAACCTTACAGCTCTCAGTCAGAGCTGCCAGTGGAGTTCCTTGTCACATAATGGTTTAAGTCCATAGTTGCTGTCATTTGTGCAAGCAAAGTTATTGGTAACATGAGAGGGCTTCGAGATGTGTGGAAACTGATGTGTGGAAACTTTCTGCATGGATTTTATCCACTGGTTTCAGCATGCATTTTTTGCCTTTAGTTATTATTTCGGTTATTTTGGTTCCCTCCTGTCCCTGGTTCATTTGAAAACACTTTTATCCTGATCTTTTTCTAGAAGCTGATTTTGAGTTGATTTTTTTCCATCATGCATAATGTTTGTTTGAGTTTTGTTTGTCCCACCCATCTCTAACCCATTTTTTATTATTGGATTATCGGCCACTCCTCCCCTTATATTCTCCCCCCCCCCGCTTGTTGGTTTTGTTTTGATTTTTTTTTAGTCATCAATTTCATATCGCTGTATTGACCTGCTGTTGTAATAATGGGTACATCTGGTTTTCTGCATTCCCAACTTCCATTTTTTACAAAAGTAAGCCTCTAATCCCTTCCATTGCAGAGAAATGCCTTTTTCCTTTTATCTCCACAAGGGAAGTGGCTACTGGCAGGAGCCTTTCTTAAAAAAAAAAAACCTGTCAATTTCATTGTAGTAGAAGGTGCAGAACACCTATAAATCCATATTTCTGAGCTACCACTGGTGGAATATTGGTTCGGGTGGTGGTGGTGGTAGCTATTTTCATCTACGGGGATCTCCATTCTTACTTGCATCTGATGAAGGAAGCTATGACTCTTGGAAGCTCACACCCTGGATATCTTGTGGGACTTTCAAGTGCTACTGGACTCGAAACTTGCTGAAGATGTTGCGTGAATTGGAACTGGTGAGCAGAACAAAATTGACTTCCTCCATGTAGTTCTAAGTTTCTATGGCTTCAGAGAATAAGTATAAGGAATAAGGAAATAAGGAAAATATATACTCAGGGATCATTTTGAGAGGGAACACACGGGAACGCAGTTCCAGCAGTTCCCCAAAGAGGTCACATGTCAGGTGGCCCCACCCACCTGACACTCGGCCATTGTGGGCCTGTTTCGGCCTGGATTGGGGCTGAAATGGCCTGGATTGGGCCTCTGACGGGTGGTGGATCACTCTCCCGCTCATCAGTGGCCTGATCCTGACCCTTTTGGGCCCCTTTTCAGCCATTTTCAACCCCTTTTTGCCATTTTGGGCCCAATTTCTGCTCTGAACGGCCAGAATCAGGTCCCAAACAGCCAGAATAGGTGATATCAGGGGGTGTGACATATGCAAATCAGTTATACTAATGAGACACTTCCGGTGATGGCAAGAGGCATGGCATATGCTAATGAGATATGCTAATGAGTTATGCTAATGAGTTCCTCCAGCTCTTTTTCTACGAAATGGCCCCTGTATATACTGACCTTTCACTCAATAAATGTTTTTGAAAGAGGCTGTATATTTTGGCTACAAAGCAAGAAGCTTGCTGTCTGTCCTGGTAGCATTTCAGTGGATGGTGCTTGATTCTTTTGGTACTGCTGAGAACACAGATGTATCTGCTCATGCCATATTGTCTATTCCCACAGTAGTTTTTTTTTCTTGGTGCAGTTCTGATTGTGTGACAAAATTTCTTTCTTATTATGCTCACCTTTCCATTTCTGAGTTTACTGATGCATAAAGTAAAAGAGAGGATGTTGAAGAAGCTACCTGTATATTCAATTTGGTTTGTCATTTGCAGGCTGTGTTTAAGACAGCTGTCTTCAGTACGGGCAACAAATGGGCCTTCATTTTAAAACTTAAAGATATATATAAATGGCATCCCTCAAAAATTATACTGCATTGTTTTATTGGGTCATTTCATTGCTAGCAGACCACAGATTCGAGCTTTATTGAAGAGGGTAACATGTTTTAAGTGTCCATTAATGTATGCTTAATTAAAATGGAATGCCTATAAAAGTTCTTGCGACTGCCACATGAATAACAAAACAATTATATCAGTGTAATTGCAATGAATACTAAATGAATTAATAATGAAGGCATTCTTAGTCTCTCTCTTTCTCGCTCTCTCTTTCTCTCTCTCTCACACACAGGAATTTTGCAAACAAAGCTAGGCTATGCAGCTTAGTCCAGCCATTGCTACATTTCTAAGGCTACTTCACAGCATTAATTTTGCATCTATTTCTTAAGAGATATAAATGGCAATTTTGGCTAGCCTTTTGATACCACCTGAAAAGCATACATATACATACCGTTTATCTCTGCAATGTTTAAGACTTTCTTTTCTTTTTAAGCATGGTGAGAGTCACACACAGGTCAAAATAAGCATTTGTTCCATGCACAGAAACCTGGTTTTTCTACAGAAAGTTGTGTGGATCTGCTAACAGGCTAGCAGATGTGTACAGATGTACCAGTGGTTCAGCACTAAAGATGGCAGACCAATGAGTCCTCCACCCATTAATATATGACAACATGCAAGCATGTTCAACACTTTTTTTTGGTTATGAGCTGAGAAGCTGAGGAGTTTGCGCATCCTACAAATGGAAACCATACTGTTTAATATCTGCTATATCTTTGGACTACCACTGCCATGTAGACAAGCAGGCAAACTGATCCAACTGATCCATTCTGATTTATTTGCATCATGATTTATTTCTTTTAAATAATAATTATTTTATATCCTGACTTCCACTTGTAACAGCTTAAAATGAAAGACAGAAAAACAAACCTAAAACATACAAAAGTAATAGTTAATATAGCCAACCCCCATGTTACCTTAGTAAAATGACAAGGAGATTTTAAAAAATACAACCAACTCAACAAATCTTAGTCCTTTACCTCTGGAAAAAATGTTACAATTTTCTGGGATTTAACCAAAAGTTTGTTGTAATAGTATCCTGTCACACAGCTTGCAGAGTGCATAATCCATAGGAGTGCATAATCCATAAAAGTACATTTTGCACTACACTGAAATGCTGTAGATTATGTAGAAACATATCTACATACATGGTGGTGGAGAGTGCCATCAAGTCATAACTGATTTATGGTGACCCTTGGTGGGGTTTTCATGACAAGAGACTAACAGTTTGTCATTGCCTGCCTATGCTACCCTGGTCTTCATTGGAGGTCTCCCATTACTGACCAAGGCTGATCCTGCTTAGTTTCTGAGATCTGATGAGATCAGGATTGCTTGGGCTTTCCAGGTCAAAGCACGCATACACACACATGCACACACACATTCTGATAAAGAGGGCACTTTCAAAAGAAGGACCTGGCCTGACAAGGTGCTGAGTTGGTGAGTTACAAACAGAGACCTGCGTTTTTGGCGATCAGTTTGAGAGTTCACCAGTCTTTTGGGGGTGTTTGCCAGATAGTTTGTATTCCTAACTACCCATGCAGTAGAGTGCAACCAGCTTTTCATGCATGTGGGTTCTCACACAGCCTGACTGAAGACTACTAACTACCTCCCTGTCCCTGCTGCATAATTGCTTTGCTCAGCAGGCAATTGTTTAAATAGACAACTAGACCATTCACAAATCCTATAAATTGGTCATCAATAAATGCTCTGCTTCAATAAAATCCTGCCCTCCAGTGTTTGGCTAAGTCGTCCTTAGTGATGCTAATGACTGCTGATAAGTTTGAATCAGCAGTGTCCTAACACGTGTCATTTTGGGAAAACCTGATGCAAACCAGGGCCCTTTTCACACTGCTTACCTGCTGCTGCAACAACGCAAAATATTGTGCAAAAAACATCGTGTTTTCTCGCATGAGATTTTCGCATTTTTTGCGCGATATTTCGCATCGTTGCAGCAGCAGGTAAGCAGTGTGAAAAGGGCCCAGTTTGGAAGGCATTCATGGCTGCTTGGAATGAACCAAACAGAGTGATTGGCTCACATGTGATTTTTACCTTCAAACACAGTAGGTTCAACTACTGAACAAGTTCACCACAAAATCTGCAGCATCCTTAGTCTATATAGGAAGAAAAGGTCCTCCATGTTTGGATCTCAGATCATGGAAAGACTTTAAACCAGCACCTTGAATTTTGCACAAAAATGTAGACACTAGTGTAACTTCTGTTGATGTTATGAGCAAATACCAACAGGCATAGGACAAAAGACAGGCTGCTGCCTTCTACACAAGCTGAAGTTTCTGTCTTATCTTCGAGGGCAGTCCCATGCAGAGTGCATTACAGCAGTTTAAACTGTAAGTCACAGAAGCACAGATCAGTATACCCAAGTCAGCAGAGTCCACGTGTAGATGGTAAAAGGCATGCTTTACAATGACTACAAGAAAGGGTCCAGGAGCACCCCGATAATATTTACTTGATCCATTAGGGTCAGCCTGCCTCCCAACAAATATAACTTCTATCTTCTCTGTGTTCAGCTTCAGTTTGTTCTTCCCGTCATGGCCTCTAAAAACTGATTTAGGACAGATAGAAATCATTTGGTGGTTTCAACAGAAAGAAGTATAACTGAGTGTCAGCATATTGATGACAATGAACTCCAAAAGACTGATTTATCTCATTCAGAAGACTCATACAGGGTCTGGAGACAGAGCCATGGTGTGGCTCAGATGAAGCTGGTGCTAGCCACACCATGCAAGCTGGACCCTCCCTCACCTGCCTCTCCCAGGGTCATCAGCAATATTCACCTGGCTCCGACAAGGTGGCATGATGCCAGAGAAAGCACTGGGAACGGTAGCTCAAAAACATCATGTGGCTGCAATGAGGCTGCAGGCTGGATGAACAGTGGCCCAAAGAACTGCTAGAACCAGCATCAGGGGAATGGAGAGCTCTCCCTGCCCCTGATAGCTCAATGTCATCACCTGGAGCTATATCAACAGCCATCAGCAGAGCATAGAGGAAAGACAGAGCTTTAGTGAACACCATATAATAACTTCCAAGATGTTAAATCTCTGGTAGAAACTTCCTGTCATTGATTTAATAGAAATGGCTGAACTTAATTGAAAGCAGTGCCAGCTATCCTAATACCATTTTCTAAACAAGTTAACATGGTAGATTGGTCAACTGTATCAAATGCAACTTAGTTTGAAGGAAGTTCTTTCTCCAACTTAAGTAGTTCTTCCATTGAAGGAAGTCTTAAAGAAGTTTGCTCAGTGGAATGACAGGATATATAACAACAACAATAACAACAAATACACTTAAATGCCACACTTGCAGACAGATGAGTGTCCCACTCAGAGTGGTGGACAAAGTCAGTGTTGTTATTATTCCCAAAATACAGCTGCGAGCTAGCTAGAGCTGAGTGAAGTGGCTTACCTACTGATCTCATGAGCTCATGGCAGGAGTGGGTTTTGAACCTGCAGACTGCTGATTCAGAGCCCAACAACCACTTAACCACTATGCTGTCTACATGCCAACAGGATAAATTATCTTATCAATTTGTAGATAAAGATTATCCACCACTATTACTAAAATTGTTTCTGTTCCACAGCCAGGTCAAAATCAAGACAGCAAAGTGCAGAGGGAGAAATCTTATCTTGATACGCCTGAAGTTGTTCTGTCACCACCCAATCTTTTATCATTTTGCTCAACAAGAGTTGTAAAAGGAAGGCTAAAGACTAGACTGTAATATCCCAAGGCAGCTCTGTCTAGGAGGGGCTTTTCCAACACCTAAGTGCACCATAACTTATTTCAATACCCTGGAGCAAACAGTTATTAATTATCCTCGCCAGGAGAGTTTTCAATGTTTTCTAGCAAGCTTTAACTATTTAAGATAGGAAATGATCAAGCTTACAAGTGGAGTGGCCTTATATCTCAAAGAGCTCTATCCACTTCCATAAGGGAGATCATTCTGAACTGATCCATGGAAATCAGCAAAGTAGATTCTTCTGACACCACCCATTTCTAACCACCACTCCTAACTTGGTGCTTAAGTTGGAATTTATCTAAGAGACCACTCTTTCCTGCCACACAAGGCATCACTGGCTGAGCCGCTGCATAGATTACTTGAGAAGAAAGCACCCGGGTCTGGGGTTGGAAGCACGACCAGGCATTTTCCACAGTTAAGGATCTACTTTCGTCAGACAACGTACTTACCCATTACGATGAACCCAAGCCGCTCATGCTCACCTGCGAAGCCTCACCTTACGGAATCGGCACAGGCTCAACAGTAACCAATTTATACTTGTAGAAACCACTCCCACTTTTATAACAACCAATACAATGTAAGCAGCTAGAATCTTTCGTTTGCATGAACTATATGCAAATATCTACTTGTGAGCACAGCGATTGGACTACAAAGCAACAATTCTGATTGGCCGTGCCAGCACCCAAACACCAATAGCTTTGTAAGCCTCAGGAGCCTTCATTCTACTTAAGCAGTACATAACACCCTCCCTCCTAAGTTCAGGCTACCCCATCGCAGATGAAGTCACTAAGATAAGCCGGGGGATGGCGAGCCCGTTGAGACCTATGCAACACTTCTGATATAGATGGTCCTCGGATGGATGGCTCGATGTTAACAGTGGCCTTTGTCCCACTTGGAGAAATGGAGAAGTTTTCTGGGCTTGATTAGGTTGCTGAACAGCTTTGAGCTGCTGTACTATCTCCACTCTGTTTGGTCGCCACCACTGATTCAGCCCTTGTGTCAATCGTACAGGGTGAATAGTCTCTGTCTAATCCCTGTGCCCACTCTGGCCAGCGCTGCCGTAACTGATCAGTGTGTTTCTGGGGTATTCTGCTGGTGACATTGGCCACCTTGTAGGAGATTGGCCCCATCACCCTGAGCACTGACACCAGAACCCAGATCGGCCCTTCCCTGTAGTTTCTGGCATAAGCAAAGTCACCCTGCTGAAACCTCCTGGGCAATCCCAAAGCCTCCATCTCCCTCCGGGCATCGGGATCTAAGTCTGGGAGAAGCTGATGGAGCAGTGTTGTTAGTAGTTGCCCCATCAAGAGCTCCGCTGGGCTCCGTCCCATGGTGGAATGCGGGGTGATGTGTTGCCAGAGTAAGTAGTCATCCAACTGCTGGCTCAAATCCCCCTGGCCTAATCTGCAGAGTGAGTCTTTAGTGGCTCTCGCTATTCTTTCTGCCTGTCCATTTGTTGATAAGTGGAACAGCACTGATGTAATGTGCCTGATGAGCAGGAGACCCCTATAGCATAGTTTTCCAGGACCTTATCATGGGCGGAATGGAAGTGTGCTCCCTCTTTCAGCAAGCCCAGCATTTGGTGTTGCAGAATTTGCAGGACTTCCGGTCGTGGCTTCCTCCACAGCTGGTGCAGGGCAACCCACTGGTCTGTTGCTGTTCAGATCACTTGGATGGTACCGCTTGAGTCCAATGAACCTCATCATTGTCCCCCAAATCACTCTAGATGCTCTCATGGTGGACTGGTTCCACCTTTTTTGCTAGGGGAGGACTCTGCAACTGATGCACCTCTCTTGTTGACTGGTCAGCTGCTTCTGCTGTTTGTGCCTCCTCAAGGGCTTCCTTGAACGTGAGTTCCTTCTTGGCGAATAGCCGTCATTGCAGCTTCTTGTCCCACAGGCCACATACTAGTCAATCTCGGAGTGCAGTCTCCAGGTCACTGAAGTTGCATTGTTGTGCCACTTGCTGGAGAGCTGTAATGAAAATGGTTACCAACTTGCCCTGGGCATGGTCCCGCTTGTAGAAAGCATGTCGGCTGCTGATCTCTGACAGCTGTGGTGAGATGTGGTCTCGGAGCCAGTCTTTGGTGATGCTGAATGCCGTAGCTTGGGACTGAGCTGGCACCACGAGTGCCTAGGCTATGTCAAAAGTGGACCACCCACAGACACTGAAGAAGGTTGCCCGCTGGAGGTCCGCATCTGTGACCTTGTTTGCCTTAAGATAGAACTCAGACCTCATGATATATGCCTCCCAGTCCTCGGAGGTTGAGTCAAAAGGTTCAAAATGACCCTTGGAGGCCATAATTCACTGTTGGAGAATCACGATGGGGCAGCTGTGTCTCAGCTCTGGGTCGTGATTTAGCTCTTGGCATCGCGGGCTGCCTACCCACTTGGAGTGATTTATCTCTTGGCATTGCTGGGCTGCTTACCAGCTTCTGTATCCCATCTTTGTTGTCAGTATTGTATATTGAGATTAACAGCTCTTTATTATAATAAACATCTTTATTGGAGACTGGAAGCAGACAGACTGAAGACTTAATCTCACAAAATTATGTCTACAAATTATGTCAAGGAGAATTCACACACCCATGAAACGTAGACAATTTCAAAATGGCTGAATGCTTACATTCCTGTCTACTAAAGAAAGAAGTGGATATGTGGGAAAAGAATCCATGCACAGTCATTTTTTTGGATTTCATGATAACCCAACATGTATTCTGGAATATTTATGTGCTAATTATCTGATTATATGTAATTATTTCCACAGGTGGTTAGCACTAGAGGTGGGCGCGAACTGAAATATGAACTGAAGTTCATCATGAACCAGGCCGGTTCATAATTTTGCGAACCGGTGTTTCATGGGAGCTCATTTTTCATGAACCATGACAAATTTTAGCCTGGTTCATTTGGTTTGTATTTTGGTTCATCACTGCAGGCAGCCTGGTGCCAATCAATCAGGTTCCTAGGCAACGGGGGGATGGGGTCTCTGCAGACCTTCTGCTGACCCAGAAGTGACGTTTTCATGAACAGAACAAACCAGTTCACAAACCATGCAAGTTCGTGAAAGTTTGTGGTTCGTGAAACGCGACGAACCATGAATCACATGGTTCGGAATTTTCCTGGTTTGTGTCCATCTCTACTTAGCACATCTAGTTATGCTTTTACAGATATATACTGTGTGCTGATGGAATGACAATCTTTAAGAAATGAATGACCACTGATATATTGTGAGATTACATTCTGAGATCTTGGTGGCCATTTGAGGGGTTACTAAGCAATCACAATACTCCTGAGCATTGCAAGCCTTTTTTCCTGTCATTTAAAGGAGAGGGAGATTGAAAAAGGTAAATGATGGAAGGAAAGGAGCCGTGAAAATGGAAAAGCTATGAGGGATGCTGGAGCCTGGAAAAGAGGAAAGGGTGTGTAGGGAGGATACATGGGATAAATGAAATCCTCCCCTTGAGTCTTCAGAAGTTCCCTACTTCTGAGTGGTTTTGATAATGTCTTTTATGGTTTAGTTCTAATCCCTTTCTTGTTTGTATTGTACGGTTTTATCATTTCTTGTATTAAATTTGGATTACTAATAATAATTTTAAAAAAGTTCCCTACCTGTTTTGACATATTTAGTTGCTGATAGGCAATTTTTTTCTTTCTGATGAACCAGGTTTGCACTTTTAATCTTTTATTGGAATAATATGTCTATAAACTGATGTCCATGCAACAAGAATGAGTTAGAAATATAATATAAATTAATTGTACTTTATCTATGCCTGTATTCATTGGCTTTCAAATGAAACCTTGCTTGCAGGATCCAAAAGGTCATGACTGAACGTCTGCAATTGGTGCTTTCTAAAGTTTTCTTCCTACAGACCTTCAATTACACCCAAAAAATTGCTACTGAAGATAAGTCTATCTTTTCAAAAAGTATCTGGCTCTGCAGCCAGAAAGAGGAATTACCAAACCTCGTTGCATACATACCCAAAGTTCTCCTTTGCGCCTCCTGGCTAAATTCAGTGAACTTTGAATCTTTCATTGACAACAGGCACACAGAATTCTGTGAAACTCCAAAGCTACGTGCAGAAAAACTTGTTGTGGGAATAGGACTTTAGCTGGAAAGAAGTCAGGAAATGCAAACATTTTAATAGTATCTCCAAAAATGGCTTTATTTTTCTCCTTGAAGATACTACCAGCTCCAAATCTGACACTTCCTTTGCTATGTAGTAGCAGTTTTTTAAAAAAAAAACTCCAATAAATTTCAAACTCCTGCAAAAAAAAAAAAAAAAGGACTATGTAATGGAGCGCTGCTACCGTCTTAATGATAGTGACATGAATAACTCATCATTTAACATGTAGAATGAACCTCTGCATATCCATGGCAAAATCAGACTTTGCTGCCTCAAGAATTAAGGTTTTTTATTTTAAGATAAAAAAGAATCAATGTCATTATACAGGATCTCTCTCGAGCATTGTAATTATTCTGCATGCATACAATATTTATTTAAAACTTAAAATTAAACTTCAAGAGGTGGTCATTTGAAAGCCAGCAGTCAGTGAACAGATCCTGTCTTCATGAAAAAGAGAATATTTCTTCCAAAAGTTAAGGAACAGATCAAAACGGTCTTTCCAGTAACTGACACTTTAGTCATACAGACGCTTTTTATGTGTCAGATTTATTAATAAAGAAGGTCCATGGGAATGAACAGAGAAAAATCTTGAGGATGTGACTGTCAGTTTTTAATATGTCAGGTATAATTTTGTAGCTGTGATTTTTTAGGATAGCCATACACACAAAGCATTGTACTGATGTTTGTGTACTTCTTTGTACTCCACATTTGAGATGACGGGAAAAGATAATAAGGCGGAGATGTTTTGATACCAGATTGAAACTTGAAACTACAGTCCTTCAATTTAAACAGTGATCCTTTTTCATCTTTCTTTTCATGTTATCGTTTTAACTTTTGCCACTGATGTAAAGGTGCAGGGGAGGGGGAGAAATCTGAAAGATGCCAGGTGCTGGTTCTTATCTAGGTGAAAGATCACAGCAGTCGTGAATAACAGATCGCTTGAGTTTGTTACCATGACAGAATGATAAGGTAGATCAAATGCTTGTCAACAATAAATGTTTGTCCTGCTAAATCCAACATGGGATAATTTAGACTGTCACCGCTCTTCACGAATTGCACAAAGATGCTAATAATATGCTAATGAGTACAGTGGAATGCTCCCCCCCCTTGATTTTTTTCTTCTGTCATTTCCAGGTGATAGATTCTTAACCAATAGTAGAAATGTTTAATAGGATTGAAGCCCACTCTGATGTTTGATATTTACTTGGAAATGCATTTGTTCCCCTCCATCACTGTCTTCAACCAGCAGGTGAAGACTTTTCTGCTCCATTTGAGGTTCCCTCAATAGCCCTCCTTGACCCTCCTTCCTGTTTATGAGTATCCGTCTATGTGCTTGTGTTTTGTTGAATTGTTTTCAGGGCCGGCATGCCCATTGAGGCCAGGTAGGCAGTGGCCTCAGGGCTCAAGGACACCAGAGAGGCGCCGGAGGGGGTGTCGGGGGCAGAGGCGCACGTCGCTGAGCTGGCGTGGCTGGGCCACCGCCGCTGCATGCCCCCAGCTGGGCACAGCAGCCACAAGCCGCTGCCAGCTTGCGCTGCATGATGACATCATCACATGATGATGTCATCACGTAGTCCGTGGCACGTGTGCCTGGTGGTTGCCGCAGGCACAAGAAACCCTGGCGCCAGCAGTGATTGTTTTTATTGCTTTATACACATATTTTAACATTTTGATTGCTACTTTGGGGACCTTGAACAGAGTCGAAAGGCAGCATAAAAATGTTTAAAATAAATAAGTCCTATTGAATGGCCTTGCAAAGGCAGTTCCAAAAGCCCAAGCTTGTACGTTCAACTATTACTCCATTTCATACAGATCTCCCTGGCAACAGCGTAATACATACCTGTATTTTGAATGATATTGTCATTGAAGGTAGGTTGTATCTGACTAAGGGTTTTTCTATGGACAACAAAAACATCTCTATCAACATCATGAACAGGTTTTCTCTCTCTTTCTTTGTCAGAAAGCTCATCACCATTTTCAACAGTATTGCATTATTCTTGACTGTTCCTGACACATATCCCATATCTATGGTAGAAATAAGATAGCTGTTTCTTAAAGAGCAATAGCTTCTTATGCCGCAGTAAACTTGACACAGTCGGATACTTCTCCCATTGCCATTGTTGTTAGTCTTTGAGAAATAGTCCTGTTGGACTGGAAAAGAATTTTGATCATTCTTAATGTAACTTGAATAAAAACTCACTGTTCTTAGCTCGATAATAATTTTGCCCTGTTTCTAGCACATCAAAGAAAACAATTATTTGACTTTAGAAGATTTGGGGCGGGCATGCGCAGAGAGTGCTCAGCCTCCCTATGCTCTCTACTAAGCTCCCCTTCCTATCCTCCCACACACATGCCCCCATCTGCCAGAGCATCCTTCCTTTGCCCTCTTGCAAACTGTTCCACCATGTGCAGTCATAGCCACCCATACTGCCTCCAACAGTGCTGGGTGCAGCTAGGAGTGGCACTACCATAACAACCAGGAATGCTGTTTTGTATGCCACAAACATGCCCTTCTGCAGCAATGCTAGGCAGCATATTTAGAAGGGAGCAGAGGTGCCACCAATACACTCGCAAGCAGGTAGTGAAAGGGTGTGAGAGTGGGCATCAGAGGAGATGCGTGAGTAGGGAGTCAACAGCAGTGAGCCCCATCAGAAGCTGCAAGAACTGGCAGCTGGCCTAGGTTGCCATGTGCTGATGCAAGGCCTGGAATCTAGCCATGGCCTTCTGCTCATGAGTGTAAGTACTTTTGGATGCATCTGTTGCAACATATATATAACATATAGATGCCACTAAATTTTGTAGCCACGTTATTTTGATTTAGAACTTTCTGTTTCTCATATGGCCTTTCTTCACAAGGAACAAAACTTTCTTTTTTCTTGACACTGTTTAAAAAATGGTAAAAATATAACCATTTGCCCTTTTTTGGGCAGGAGCATATAAATGGAGTGAAAATGATTAAAGGGGGCATAAAAGAATAAACATTGCTTATATGTAAGTAATAAAATGGGTAAAATAAAAAGGCTCACAATAACAATGGAAACAAAAGGACGAATATTCCCAGTTATATCAATTACTTCCCAATTCTATCTAAATTTCATTTTAATGTGGTAATTTATATTTTTGCTTTATTTATATTGGGCATTTGGAGTTTTTTCTAAAGTAACTAGGATATGTGGAAAGTATCTAGGAAAGTAACGAAAGTAACTAGGATATATAACTAGGATATACAGGGCTCTTTTTGAGCCAGAACGCCCTGGAACGGCGTTCCAGCACCTCTTTAAAATACCCACGTGACTAGTGTACTAGGGTCCAAAATGGCCAGGATTGGGACCAAAACAGCCAGGATCAGGCTGGTCCCGGGCAGGGGGTTCTCCCTCCTGGCAGTGGCCCGTTCCAGTCTGTTTTGGCCTTGATCCAGGCCGTTTTGGTGCTGTTTTGGCAATTTTGAACCCGTTTAGGGCCCCAAATGGCCTGGATCAACGCCAAAACAGCCCAGATCAGGCCAGGGCCAGGCGGGGAGGATTCCCGCACCTTGCAGAGGCCTCGATCTGGGCCATTTAGGGCCCATTTTGGCCATTTTGGGCCCATTTCAGGTCTAAAACAGCCAGGATTGGGCCAAGAACAGCAAGCACCAGGCCTCTGCCTGGCAGGGGAACACTCCCCCACCTGGCAGCGGCCTGATCCTGGTCATTTGGGGCCCCTTTTGGCTACTTTGGGCCCAATTTGGCCAGGATCGAGTCTCTGTCAAGTGGAGGAACACTCCCCTGCCCAACAGCTGCCTGATCCTGGCCATTTTGGGCCCCTTTCATCTATTTTGAGCCCAATTCATTATTACATTACATTTCTAGACCGCCCTCCCCATCAAATGGGCTCAGGGCGGTTTAATGTCCAGGATCAGGCCTGAAATGACCAGGATCAGGCCACTGCCTGGTGGATGAGTGTTCTCCCATGTGGCAGCAGCCTGTTCCAGGCTGATCTGGGTCATTTTGGGCCCAAAATAGCCCAGATCCAGCCACTGCCAGGTGAGGGAGTGCTCCTCCATGGCGGATTGGCCCGTTCCATGCCGATTCAGGCCTAATCCAGGCCAAATTCAGCCTTATCTGGGCTGAATTGGATCCCCCCATGGAGCACAGGACCGCTCCCAGGAAGTGATGATGTCACTTCCTGGAAGTGACATCATCTTGCAGTACCAGGAGCACACGTGCGCATACATGAATTGAGAGGCGCACCTCCTCCTCCCAGGAATTGCCCTGGGTGAGAGTTCCCCCACCTCTTTCCCCAGAAAAAAGCCCTGGTATACAATATTTGGTATCTATGCAGTACCAACACAACACACAGTTACTGTGTTTGACATAAATTTGTATTAAAAATGCAGATTCTAAACAATCTTATAGAATAGTACCTTATATATCTGTTAGAGAAGGCTCAGGCACATTCCTGAAAACTGTGCAATTATCTCTGATTTCTTAGGTGGCTTTTGGACTCTAGGATCACTTATTACCCAATAACCTCCTATAGCACAACAATAACAATCCAATGATGTATGGATGAAGCTTTAATGCCACTGTATATTATTTCATGCAAACCAAGTCCCCTGTCCATAGCCAGAATGAATGTTTCTATGCCCTTCTCCTGTTTTTTTTCTTCTTAAAGAAAATAACCCATTCCTTTGAAATATCAACCCAGGTCACCAACTATTTTAACAAACACGAAAAAGTGCCGGAAAAAAATGGAAACCAAACATTCTGCTACTGTTTTGAAATTGGAGATGTGTGAAGGGGGAAAGGCGGAAGCGTTTGGTGAGTGGGCTGTCCTTTTAAAAACGTGTGGAAACCACCATAGTATCATGGCAGAGACCACAATCTTTTTTCAAAAACAACATATTTAATATAAAATTTCATTAACAAACTGTTGTGAAGCAATTGTCAGTATTACGACTCAATCCAGTATGACAGAACAGAATGGGATAATTCAAAATATTATCACCAGTCACTTGGTCTGGCACTCAGTGCCTTAAGGAAGGCAAACAAAATTTGGCATTCTCTCTCTCTCTCTCTCTCTCTCTCTCTCACACACACACACACACTCCACCAGTGAGAGGGACCAGCAGTGAGGTCACAAAGGAAACAGAGAAGGGATATTTAAAACAACATCTCAGTGAAAACAATAAACTATACATTTTAAATGGAAATAAAGGAGAAAAACAAATCTCATACTGACCCCTGTTTTCCTCTCAGGCTTCATCTGGTAATCAAACATGTTAAATGGTCAAGGATTTGTCCTGTGACTTGAAAAACCCAACTGAAGCAGTAAACCTAGGAATTTTTTTCATCCGTACTTGTTCACAACTTGAATACCTATCTACAGCAACTTTTACAGAAACAGGCAATTACCTGTGACACCTTTGCAGAATTTTTTTGCGGATAAAATAACTTGAATACACTCTAATCTGCATCCTCACTGCAATACAGGTGAGGCAAAAGAAATGCTTAATACATCATCTGGTCTGCTTATGAACCATTTTGACTCAGATGGATATTGACAGGACCCTGGCATCTGTGAAGGCCACTACTTGTGCACTGGGCCCTTGCTCATCTTGGCTGCTAAAATCAGTGTCGGAATTATTTTGTGGGGTTCCACAGGGTGCAATATTATCCCTCATGGTTTTCAACCTATCATTTGTAGCTTTGGAATTGGATGTCATCAATATGCGGATCGGGATCCACATAGCTGCTGTTGGTCTCTTTCAGGTAGCTGTTTTTGTTACTGTTTTGTTTCTGTGGTTCACTCTGTCCATTTGTTTCTCATGTCCAAGAGGACTCCTTCTTGCGATGGTCTGAATGTTGATATCAGCTACATTAACAACAATAATAACAACATTCAATTTATATACTACTCTTCAGGACAACTTAATACCACACTCAGAGCAGTTTACAAAGTGTGTTATTATTATCCCCCCAACAATCATGCTATGAGGTGGGAGGGGCTGGGAGAGCTTTGAGAAGCTTTGACTGACCCAAGGTCACCCAGTTGGCTTCAAGCAGAGGAGTGGGGAATCAAACACAGTTCTCCAGAGTCCTGCTGCTCTTAACCACTAAACAACTTTTGCAGTGATAATTGGATTAAATTGAGGTTGATGTATGATGAGAGAAAGCGGTCTTCAGCCTAAAGGCATACCTGCGGGACCACCTCTTCCATTATGCCCCCTGCAGGGTGTTGTACTCTGCAGACAAGCAACTCCTGGTGGTCCCCGGCTCAAGGGACATCCGACTGGCCTCAACCAGGGCCAAGGCTTTTTCTGCCCTGGCCCCGGCCTGGTGGAACGCTCTCCCACTGGAGATCCGGCCCTGCGGGCCCTGTTACAGTTTTGCAGGGCTTGTAAAACGGAGATGTTCTGCCGGGCCTTTGGCTGAGTGCCAGCGGGTGTCATCCTTCTTCCATCTAAGACCACCACTTCTTCTGGGGCTGCCCTCGGCCATCTGCTATGCCCGTATATGGACTCCCAATATTTGTTTAAATAGCCTGCTCCTGCACTATTTTAATGACTTTTAAAAAATTATTATTGATTTTATGTTTTTGTGACTTTTAAATGTATTTTTTGAATGTTGTTAGCTGCCCTGAGCCCTTGCTGACTCAGTTAAGAGCCTAGGAGTTATACCATATCCAGCACTGCTGCTAGAGAAGCAAGTTAATGCAGCTGCAATAAAATGCTCAGGGTGGTCTGGAAGATGCCTCCTACATCAACATGGATGACATGGTCGCCTGGATCCTCAGCATGATAACATTGAGACTAGACTACTGTAATCCTCTCTACATAAGTCTCCGCTAAAAGTCAGCTTGGACAATCCAGTTGATGCAAAATACTGCAGTTCAGTTATCATCAGGAGCATGCATGTTACACCCACTCTGCAGTCACTTCATTGGCTGCCCATTAGTTACTGTGCTCAACTCAAGGTATTGAATTGACCTGAAGAAATCAGGAAAGCTCCCACTCTCCTGGGTTTCTGCAAACTAGTCAAAACTGAATTATCCAGGAGGGCGTTCTTGCACAGGTAATAGGGCTGCACTGCAAGGAAATGGTTCAAAGATATGCTTCAATAAAGGATGTTACTGTTGTTTATTATGTCATGTCAAATTGCTTGTTTTGTTTCAACATTGTTTCAAATTTATGCAATCTATATCTTATTGAATTGTCTATTGCAGGGGTGGGCAATTGTTTTGGCTCGGGGGCCACTTTGTGGGAGCAGAGGTTAGCGGAGGGCCGCACCTTTTAAAATGATTGCATTCATTAGTTAACTTTGCATTTCAGAAAAGGTATAAATTGTATCATAAAAATCAATAAATATAAATTAAATAAAATAGTGGTAGTTTTATTCAATTTATTTATTGTGCTAATTTCATATCATCTATAGCTCCAAGCACATCTAACTTTAGAATCAGTTTAATGAGACAAATGTAGGAATGAAGGAAATGAAGGAAATCTCGGTTCAAGGCAGATTTTTCTGACTGTCTTCGCGGGCCACAAACAACTCTGTAGCGGGCCGCATGTGGCCTGCGGGCCGCAATTTGCCCACCCCTGGTCTATTGTATGTCTCAGCTGTTGATTGTATTGAATTACACTGTAATCTGCCTTGAGTCTCAGTGAAAAAGGTAGACTATAAATAAATTAAGTAAGTAAATAAACAACTCTATGTATTGTGGCTATAATTATTAATATAGACACACAGACCCACCTCTGATACCACATCAGACTATTGATCTCAGTATTACTTATTTTTTAATTTTTAAAATTTATTTATTTCAAATTTGTATTCCACCCTCCACGCGAGCGGGCTCAGGATGGATAACAACATATTAAAAATACAATTAAAAATTCATGTTCATTAAAAACAACACATTTAAAACAGGATGGTGGACAGCCTTCACAGGGAGGGTTAAGATTTATACACCCCTTTTTTCCAGGCCGGCAGAGGCCCAGCCTCAGCCATATGCCTGGCGGAACAACTCTGTCTTGCAGGCCCGGTGAAAAGATAGTAGGTCCTGCTGGGCCCTGATTTCAGCAGACAGAGCGTTCCACCAGGTGGGAGCCAGGACCGAAAAGGCCCTGGCTCTAGTCGAGGCTAGGCGGACCTCCTTGGACCTACTCTTGGACCTACTCTGACTCCCAGCAACTCTCCTAGACCTCAAGGGCAGAAAGGCCTTTCCCAGTATCTTTTGCCTGAGATCCTTCGATCGGAGTGGAACCGGGGAATTTCTCCATAAGGTGCAGAAATTCAACATAGAGCCACAGCTCCACTCTAACAAAGACTCCTGTTGTAAGGTGGATTTATTGTAAGATGAATTTTTGGGCCTGAATCCCCTCTGGCATTCATTTTGAATGGGAAGTGAGCATGGGTAGATTGGTGGGGCTACCATCATTTGCTCCAACCAGTACCCACAGGGAATTTAATCAGAGCTGATGATGGAGCAGCGCAGGAGCATGTGTGTATCATTTAACCACGTTTTGATTGCCATTTCATAAGAGAGATGATACAGTCCATCCTGCCTATCTTTAACTTAAGTTCTCTCATTTCAGCCAGAAGGAAAGTGGTAAAACTTTCTCTCTCTCTCTCTCTCTCTCTCACACACACACACACACACACACACACGGGGGCAAAGCTCTAAATGTAGAAAGAGTGATTTCTCACTGTCATCTCTTTCAGTGTAATATCTCTCACTTACTTAAATGGGAAAATTAAATTGTTACTGGAGGAAAAAAGACCTGCTTTGCCCTAATTGAAAGAGTTTAGATGTGAATCTGCATGTCAAACAGCAGCCTTCGTTGCAGCAAGCTTTCTGACAAACTTGCACATCCCAGGCAGTCCTCTCTCCTGCCAATCTGGAGGTGAGTGGTGCAGAAACATTTTAATTAATGTTGAACTTCTTAAAGTTGAAGTGAAAACAATTACAGCTCTATTTTACTTTGCCTCCTCTTTTTCATCACTTATATCCGTTTCCCCCCTCCTCCCTCTCCATTAGAGTGGTTCATTTCACAGTCTCTGAATTATAATCTAATTACTATATTTTTTTTAAAAGGCCGACAAGGCATTGTTTCTCTCTCCATCAGTTTAAAAGCTTTAGAAGGACAAAAGGGGAGAAAAGAAAAACCCTCCTCTCTCATTGAATGCCACTACCACAGTGAACTCCCAGCGCTGACAGCCCATTTTTCCCTGTGTGTGACTTTAATATTTTTTTCTGCTACAAAAGGGATCGTATATTTCCCTGAACAACTGTTTGCACACCAGACTCGGAGAAAGTTCATAGCGTGCATCACATGCACGTCGGATATGTAAGTGAAGTGATCTGCAGCGCTGCTAATTAGACCTAAATTCTTGATTTCCTATTTATAAAACAAAATTGATTATTACTTCATCAACAACATTTAAAGCATCATTAAGAGAGGTCTGCTCCAGCAGCCTCAGGTTAAATTTTTTAACAAGCACTTTAGTTGCTAATCTGTGTTATTGCCAACATATGTAAACTTCCTAATGCTAATTGCATTCAGCTGTGAATCAAACAATGTCTAATTCTCTTCAGGATTAATTATGCACATGTGCTGCCTGCATTCCTAAACATGGTTCTCATAAATAATAAGAGATATATCTGGGCAGATGGGATTTTTCCAACTAAATGATCTGTTTATCATGAATAAAACAATTGACACATACTAGACGTGGAATACAAAAGTATGCACAACATTCATGGTTTTTTTAAAAAAATCATAAATAATTACTTGAGACAGTTGTTTGTGTGAATAGACTTTTGAATACCGAAGCACTAAAAGGCATGTTCTTCATTGTGTGTTCTGTAATCTCTGTGCTCACCCTTTTTTCCAAGTGTTAAACTGAGGGCACATAATAAAATGGCTGATATTGTATGTTTGATGAATGAAGATAAGTGGCTGTCATAAAGGTACAACTTTGGTATGCCCCGGGGGAGACCTGAATAAGTGGACTTTGTGAGAGAATGTGCTAAAATATTATGTCGTTTGCTGGTTTCATAAAGGAAGGTTTGAAGTGTCCAGAGAAAAGGCTGGCGGGAGTATCTCTTGGGGAGCGTATAATTCTTATTAATATTTTATATAGTAATTTTAATGCACAAGCTGCTTAACAGTCTTTATTTTGGGTTTCCCTCATAACAACACTGGAAGAAAGATAGGGACCATTATTACTTTCTTTTCCAAATGGAAAACTGAGGTTGATAAATATTAGCGATTTGCTTTAGGCCATCTGGGGAAGTTGTGCTGTTGTTTGAGCCCATATCATCCACATCCCACAGCTTCTACATTATACCATGCTAGTTCTGAAATATTCTTATGGGAAATAAAATGATTTAATTCTTAATGGTAAGTAGATAACTCTTAGGTGAAAGCCAATATGACGCAATGGCTAACTGTTGGGATTTTTGCAAGTGTCTTACGTTCAGTCGTGAAAGAGTTAAATTGTTATTCTGTTTGTTTAGTCAGATAGCTAGTTAGCATGGGACCACTTAGGCAAGTAAAAGTTCACGCCCATAGAAAATAGGAGTCTTTAGTCTTAATGAGGGAATCTAGGAATGTCTATTGGATGAGCCAGTTTATTGGGGGGCAATTAGCTAGCAACATATACTAAGGTTTTATTGTTCTTTGTTCACTTCTCAGTCAGTCTAAATTCAGTCTCAGTCTCTAAGTTGCTCTTTCTAAGCTCCTAGTCTAGCCATCAAGATGTAGTCTTGTGTTCTTTATTTTCTACCAAATGTACCCTTTTTATCCTGTTATTCTGTAATGTTTTTATAGAGCTAAACCACAGAAGTCTGTCACTTATTTCCAATGCGCTAATATCAGATTCTACTACCTTACTTATCCCTTTTTAATCTCTCACACCCCAACACTAACTAGCTATGTTTAGTTGAGGTAATGTTGTGTACATCTCTGCTCAGTCATGAAGTGAATGTGGAAGCTGTTCTTCCATTACAAATCTTTCTTTACAATGTGTTGGATCCAACAATGTCCTTCCACTAACAGGAAGAATCTCCGCTCATGAAATGACTTCTGTTGAAGCAGAATGACTCTTCATTGAATAATTCATTTCATGACTAGAAGACTCCTTGAATAAACAAGGAGTCCTTTGGATCTAACTCTATGATTTGGCTCTAACTCTGTGATTCAGGTCCAGCCACATGATTTTTTTACTGTTAGGGAACGTTCTTGTTAACTAACAATTTTTTGATTTGTTCCAACAAACAATGAATTTGAAGAGAGTAAGGATTCTGAGGACAGGCCTTTCTCTTTACTTTCACATCTGAATAATCAATTGTGTAGGAAAATCCTATGGTCAGATATCTTGTGTAGCTTGAGCTGGACAGAGTAGAAAGCCAGCTCAGAAGTAAACAGATATCCTCTCCCTCACCCACCCAACAAATTTAGAGTTTTTAAGTTAGTATATTAGTCCTTAGTGTATAAACAAATCTGCCATCCTGACTCTCAGGAAACTTAGAGGGTGAAATGGGTTCTATATGATAAAGGAATTTTTTTTAATTGGAAAATACAAACCATTTGTTTTAAAAAATACAACGTAGCTGCAAAGATGAAATTGCTTGGCCACGATAAACTGATTTTTCAATAGTGTAGATTGAGAATATGTATTTAGCAAAAGCAAGGTGCCATATCACAGTTTAAGATACTAGAACAGATGGTAGGATATTTTTCCTTGGGGTGAGATGATAACCCCCTAGGAATTAGCACATGCTGAATCCTTCCCAATTGAAACTTTATTTGGGGAAAGTGACACAATTAAATGAGCCAGATTCCCAGCTGGTATTAATTGTCATAACACCATTTGTTTTGAATGATCCTGCTGATTTTCTCCCATTGGGAATATGGCCTGACTTTTCTTTCAAGAAAAAGATTGCCTGATGTTGATTTTTGAGAACTATTGAAGCAGGTCACATTGGAATTTCCTTATCAACATCTTGAGATGTTATCCAACTTAAGAAGAACTAGATTATAATGTTCCATTTAGATTGAACATTGAGAGGGTAAGACAAAAAAATCCACCCAGCATTAACACCATTTCCTCCTGAAAAAGACTCTGTCTTTGCCTTTACCTTGGGTTACATTGGGCTGGTCATGCCTTCATAATGTAACCTACCTTACAAGGTTGTTCTGAGGATAAAATAAAGGAGGAGAGAACCCAAATGGCTCAGAGGTCAAAAACCTGGCCAGGTGGTAGTATTCTTTGTTGGTTGGTAACCATAGTACTATTTCCCTTCCTATTTTCTCATCAGGTATAAGATTTCTCCTTTTCAGAAGTGTGTACAGTTGGCAGACTTGAGGAGAAGTAACCTGAAAAATCAGAAAATTATAGACCATGAGAATATATATATTACTGAACAGCTAACAACACAAACTATATTCCATTTCATAATACATAGATTAAAGTCCTTAGCAAGAAGTATGGGCTTACATTTACTGACTAATCTACAGCTGGCCCAACCCTACAGATGCAGAGTAGGCACTTAGAGGGTGTGTGGTGGAGCTGACTTATGGAGCTGACTTATGGAGACCCCTGGGGGAGGGGTCATGGGAAGAGATTAACAGAGGTGGTTTGCCATTGCCTGCTTCTGCAACCCTGGTCTTTATGGGAGGTCTTCCATCCGATTACTAAGGCCGATCCTGCTTAGCTTCTGAGGTCTGACAAGATCAGGCTCACCTGGGCTATGCAAGTCAGGGCACCTAGAGTGTACCATGCTTTAAATGTTGCCAAATTAGGCAGAAGTGCCCTTATTTTCTCGATTTAAAATATATTAGTATGTTATTTCTTAAAAATGAAATTTCATTCTAGAACTCTCATTTTTCTCCATATTGAATCTAGGGGAGGTTGCCAAAGTCATGGTTAATTTACCTAGGGGGCCAAAAACCCTTTGGCAGACCCTAGTCCAGTCCCTCACCTTCATATAGTGATAGGCTCTGTATGTGCACATGAGTTCTTTTCTCATCACTGGGAATGTGACTCCACTCTTCCTCCCATATACTAAGTGTACACATTTTCTGAAAATCTGGAAGGGTCTTAATTTACTGAAATGCCAGTCAACACCAGTTTAAGAAAGTTCCATTAACACAGAAGTACCTTTCTGTCATTACGTTTGACCATGCATATAGGGGGAATGCACCACATGTTGTCCTCCTGAAATGCTGCCATTTTTTCTGAAAGCGACACCATGTGTATATTCCAGCTTTAAAATATGTGTATGTTGCTTCTTTCAGGCAAAAGGCGATGGTGTATATTGGGAGCATCTCGTGCAGTGTGTTCTGCTCATATACAGGGTCAAACAACTGAGAAGGGCTAGACTGTGCTGAAATAGTGAACGTTTAAATGTAACGAGTGAGGGAAAATGTTAAACTGTCAGTTAGGAAGACTGATAAAAGCAAGGAAAACTGTTACTTTGAACTATGCAATATAGAATACCATACTTTCTTAGGAGATCAGACCTGTAGCAGGTCACTCTCCCTTTGTTCTTCTCAATGGACAGTATCTGAAGCTCAGTTTCTCAATAACATTTGCAAATTAATTTAGAAAAACTGTATACCTAAACTGATTAGGTCTCTGTTTCAAGCACGACCATACACAAGTGTCTGATAAAGATGGTAAGAGAGCCCTCTTTGATTCAAGAGAGGCATTAAAAATATAGCTTTGCACATGAAAAACCTTTTTTCTGAAGTGAAGATAGTTTCTCCCTGCAACAGCTGATTCCCCATCTAACTGACTATACCGCCTATTATTGGTTTAAAGCAAGGTGTACATAATAATTTACCAATCCATCAAATGCCTGCAAAGAAATCCCCTTCACTGGTTCTTAAAATATAAATGTAATCACATTCAATTCAGTTGTCTTGTTCTTAGTAAATAACATCATTTACCCGGCCTGTAATATCCTCTCCTATTATGCTGTCATGTCATTTGTTTGTAAAATTGTTTTCCACACAGAAAAGGTAGGTTTTGCTTGAACAGAAACTCTGTGTGGATGGCTGATTTCCAGTTATGCTCTATTAAGATAGATCTTTTCTGGCTTGGGCAAATTTATTGAAACTCAAGCTGGAACTACGTATGTGGCCGCAAACACAAGGGTCATTTGTAGGGGAGAATCAGCAAAGGGAGGAGGTGACTTAACTCTGAGCAGTGCCCA
This sequence comes from Eublepharis macularius, assembly GCF_028583425.1. Lineage (NCBI taxonomy): Eukaryota > Metazoa > Chordata > Lepidosauria > Squamata > Eublepharidae > Eublepharis > Eublepharis macularius. Next base: position 76,916,253 of record NC_072798.1, read on the forward strand.
GTCTGCTCAGAAAAAATAAATCTTACAGTGCAACCCTAAGCAGAGTTACACCCTTGCAGAGGGGAACTTTGCTTAGGATTGCACTGTTAGATGCACAGTTGAGTGGAAAGGGGTGCAGAAGGAGCTGGGAAAGAAAAGTACTCACTTCTGCCCATCTCTTCTCGTCAGATGCTCTGCTGCTCCCATTTCACAGTTCAGTGGCAAAGATGGGATCAAAGCCCTGCATTTGCTGTTGAGCAAGTTGTTCTGCCTAGAGTCTCTGTATACTTTTAGCCATCTTAATTATATATATTTACATACAGATTAATAAACAGAATATCGATAGAAAATAATTAACCATAAGGGCTAAGGATTGATTAACTAATAATGTTTTCTTTTTGGTAACTGGTATAATGCACCAAACTGAATATGTTTATTTGAAGATATATATGAGTCAAATTGATTGATTATGTGATGATAGTTATATAGAATTATTATTGAAGGGAAATAGAAATATTAAAGTAATTAAATATAACTAAAATAGAAAGATGAAGATAGAATGAGTAACATATAGAACATAAGTCAAATTGTTTGATTTAAATGAATATATGATTTACATGGTTCATGATTTATAGAAATATTTGAAATCGGAATTATGGAAAATGGGATAAATTGTTTATCCAATATGGAAATAATGACTCATAGTTTGGGTATAGAGTATTAAGATATAGCTAAGAATGTATTGCTTAGAATAAATGGGAGTATATATTTGTTAGATAGAGGAATCTAAAAGGAGTAAGGGAAAAGGGACAAAGGGTTGGAAAACTGTTGGAAGTCAACAAAAAAAGGGGGGAAAGGGAGGGGGTTAGAAATGGAAAATGGGAGAATTGATTGTAATGTATAAATAATTGATCCTAACCCAATAAAAAATTTTCTAAAAAAAAAATAAAAATTAATTATATATATTTATCCCACCCTTCTTCTAGTGAGCACATGACAGCATACATGGTGCTCCCTTCTCCACATTATCCTCAAAAGAGCCCTGCGAGGTACATTAGGCTGAGAGAATGCAATTGGCCTAAGGTCACCCAGTAAACTTCATGGCAGTGTAGTAGGGATTGGACTCCTGGTTTCTCGGGCCCTGGTCCAACACTCTAACCATGACACTACGCTACACTATGCTACACTGGCCCTTATTGATTGATTGATTGATTGATTATTTTATTCGTTTTGTATTCCGCCCTCCCTGCACCAGCAGGCTCAGGGCGGATTCCAATTAATAGAATAAACTTGTAACTTGTAGATCTTCCAATTACAGGTACAATCCATTGAAACGTTCTTCAGCATTTGCTGTATTGAAAAGTACTGGAGAAGCATCAGAGCAGACTAGTATTTGTTTTATTTGTTGTGTTCTTTCTGATTCAGATGCCTGAAAGCAGTTTCCATTCAGCAGTCCAAGAATAGCTGCTCCACAAGTTCCGAAAAAGCCACACTATATTTTTTCTGCTTTTCTGGCTCAAGGGCTGTTGCGTCTTAGTGCCAGAAGTGGCAGTTGCTGCTGCATTTGTCAGAGGGGGTACTTCATTAGCCTAATTTTAGGGTGGAGTCACATGAATGTAGTACTTTGCACACATATTGACCTTTCTCTGAATGAGCAAGGTGGGAATAAAATAAATAGATGGCAGCTTCAGGGGCGAGGGTGAGGGCAGAGAATGGCACAGAGACCAAGGTTGGAGATTAAAAGGCCACAGCTTTATTGCATACCACTTTACTCATAGCTTTGGCACCACGTGGGGCATGGATCCCTGAACGGCTGACCCACCTGCCAACTGATGACCCCCTCATCCCCTCAGACCACCAACTGAGCAGGGCATCATGTGATAACAGTAAGCAGGACCCACCTGGGCGTATGCCTCTGTGTGCTTCCCCTGTCACCTAGGAGTGAGCATGCCATGACAGCCCCTGAGCTGGGCTTGTCACTGCCCTGCATTGTCCACCAGATCACATAACGGGATCCCTGGCTATGGGGAAACAGAGTACACAGGCCATATTTCCCCTAAATGAATCCGTGCCCAATGCCAAACCATCTCAAAGTTGTGAAAAGCAGTTGAAAGACCACGAAATACCTTGGAGAGCAGCCCCGCATGATCAAGTGCACAGAAACACCTCAACCTAAGAGAGATGAGAGTAGGCTGGGTGTATTGCCAACCATGGCAAAATCATGTGGGGGCCAGGGCGGCTCCACCTCTTAAGCATGTGGGGCAGACCTGAGGGGAAACTAGACTGCCCAGGCCTGACAGCCCAGGCATGCCCGAACGCCTGGCTGGCTGGTTCTGATTGGCCAGTCAGGCCTTGCCAGGCCATTGGCTCCCAGGCGTTCACATGGAGCCAGATGGAGCCACTTGGGCCAAACCGCAGCAGGAGACTTCACCACTCACCCAGCCCTGTGGCTCCACAATCCAACCTCTTGGTGAGAGGGGGCCATGGCTTTTGAGATTAGTTAGTGACTATGTAGACATAAACAGAACAAGTTGGAATGCAGCAAAACTAAGTGGTAGAATACTGAGGTGACTGTACCACTTCAGTAGTTTGTTGGGGACCAATTTTTAGAATAATGCTGACATAGTTTAAAAAATTCACAACAATTTTTTTTAAAATGGCTAGCATATCAGAGAAACAGGGTTTTGACCAGTTCTATAACTACTGAGCTAGTTTTCTATTTTCTGAGATTTTTTTAAAATAGGGGGACATTAGAAAAAGTAATTCCCAATCCATTCCACTGTCCTATGATTCTACTACCTGATTCTCATCACATTTTGCTGTGTACGTAGATGCAGCTATTGTTTAAGGTCCAAAAAAGAGATTAAAATACATTTGGGTTTGGATTTTGCCTCAGTTTTTCATAGAAAATAATGGTAGACAGGATTACTCAGAGAAAGTTTAAAACGCCCCACCCCACCCCACCCCAATCTTTCCAAGAGTGTAGTTTGTTAAGCAGTACGTTGATATTATGTTTGTTAAACAAACCTTTCCATGACAATTTTCATATATATATATATATGAAGATGTATCAGTTTATTGTATATGTATTTTGACAAAAAAGTTATATAAATAAAGAAGTTTTTTAAAAAAAGTGAATTATTGTAATGATATAGCAGAAAGTACATCTAAGGTTCAGATTTAAATGGCCGTGGAGGTAGTGGTGGGTAAATATTCTACATCTACGGTTATTTAGAGACCTAGTCCCATAAACCAGCAGGCCATTAGCAATGATTTTTTAATAAATCAATTAACTTAGGAGGTGGTATACTTGATGACTGGAGAATAACTAAATTGTAGTTATACTCAAGAAAGGGAATAAAAGCAAGCCAGGTAACTAAAGACCTGTTAGCTTAACTTCAATGGCAGGTAAAATCATAGAACAAATATTAAAATGTGCAAGAAATTGCAAATGGGATGTAAAACAGGTAGATCATTATATCTTTTTAAAGGAACAATCTGGATTTTTACACTGACAAAATACAATAGATCTACTCTGTTTTGGATTTTTGTTGTGCATTTTTATATTCGTACATAGGTAACTGCAAAACACAGTGTCAGCATGTTTGTTGTTGGAAGGAATTAGTAGAGAAAGGTTTAAAAATTGTATTTTATCTTCTCTTTTTTCAGTTTTTTCTGTTAGTTTTTATCTTTTGGTTAAAAAATTTTTAATAATAAAATTTAATTAAAATTAATAAAAAAGAGGTTTTAATAAAAGATACACTTCTGAATTGTAGAGAATAAATTAGTTGAATGAATGAAATAGTAGAAACAAACAATAAATGATATTGGATTAGGACTTGGAAATAAAATAGAAGGAATGAGAAGATTTTGATTGATGACTCAAGGTATTGCCAATGTGGTTGTAAAGAGAGTACATATAATTCTGAGACGCAATAATTCTGTAACACGCTTCTGGGGAGGGACCTTGTTTCAGTGACAGAGGAGGTGTTTTGTGTGCTGAAGGCCCCAGGTTCAGTCTCTGGCAACTCTAGTAATATTTCTGGTTCCACAGATAGATTAACAGCATGAGGAATGGCTTTACACAATTTTAATATAAACAGTGACTAAAATATCTTGTGCAGCAGTCTACAAGCTTTGGGTAAGGCTTATATGTATGATATTAGGGTAAGGTAACAATTTCTTACCAATTTCTTAGCACTGTAAAATATAAGTGAATATCTCTTAATTGTAAATTAGCATCTCATGTAGCAGGTATGAAAAAGCACCTTACTGCGCTTTGATATCCTGTACAGATATTTTGAGCTAGGTGGGTAAATTATCTTACTGTGCAAGGTCAAAAAGTTCCACCTAGGAGACATCACATCGACTTGATTGCTGTAGATAACCTGAGAGAAGGACTGGAAGAACATGCTATCCTCTGTTCCTTATTTCCTTAATCAATTTTTTTCAAGCCAACCTGTCATTCGGACTTTTCAGTCCCAACCAATATGGATACAGTACACTTTTGTATGCGTATTCCCCTCTTCAAGAACCTAGGCCTATGATTTCCGTGACCTCTCATTTTTCTTTGAAAGTTATTTTTCCTTTTCTAATGAATCAGTCTTCTCCAATGTTGATTTGTGAGTCTACCCCTTAATCTCATTCAAGTTCTCCAACTCTGTAGCAATTTGTTTCCTGAATTTTTATTTAAAATTATTCTAGTTTTTGTATTCTTTCTGCATAGAGATCAATACCTTTTTTGCTATTCCAAAAACCTTCAGTGCTTCCTTTCAAAAGATAAATGCTTTTATTGGTTTTGTTTCCATTTTACATTTTCACTGTCTGGGAACAAAACTTGGAATGGTCTTTAGGAACTCTTTATACAAATATACATTTTAAACTCATTGTTTCAAGGGGGACTTCAAACTAGCTTATTCTCTGCCTTGGATGTTGTTGTTGTCATCCTGTGATGAGAGTTTGCCAAAATACAAATGATTGGGGATTTTTATGTGTGAAGGTTCATTTTCCATCTCAGCTCCAATGAAGATGAACTCATATTACATCCCAAATCTATTAGAGGTCTTCTCAACTTTTAAAAACAAACAAGCATTCCAGACAGAAGCAAATCATTCCCATATTCGTGTGGACAGGTCAGATATTTCCCATTTTAAAATATGTTTATTTTAGAATTCGGTCTTTGTATTGCTTTTGTTTTAATTGTAGATTAATTTACTTCAAAATTGCAACAGTTGGAATAATCCTGAACTGTTGAATTTGTGCTTAATTGAACATCATATGAAATGAATTAGGTTTTGTGGTGACTCTGTGTTGAACAGATTTGCCGCTATCTATGATTTCATGAGTATCTAGAGGATATGCACTGCCTCCAAAATTCCATAATATTTAATGATTTTTAATTAGTTTGGGGGGAAGCTATGGACGAGTAAATTAAGAGAGAAATCTTAAACAGATCTACATGGCAGTGAGTCCCATTTTAATCAGTGGGGCTTACTCCCAGGAAGATGTTATTAGGATTGCAGACTAAATAACTGGGGCATTTTGAATGTAATCTAAGTTTCAGGTTTTGTTGAGCAATATTAAAATATATAATCTTTAACTCCACAATGATGCCATGCTGAGGGCTCAGACTCATAGAACTGGCCAATTCTCATAGCCTCAGAGAGAGAAGGGATTTTGAAGATCTACATATGATGAAGCTTGCACATCTAATAGTGCCTGAAACAGAGCAATACCATTCTAAACTCATTGGCCTCTGCTCAGGAATGAACTGCAGCTAACATGCAATGTAGTGAAACAGCTCTAGAATACCACTACTGCCTTTGCCTCCACTGCCGGCGCCAGGGTTTCTTGAGCCTGCGGCAACCCCCAGGCACACGCGCCATGGACTATGTGATGACATCATCATGTGATGATGTCATCACGCAGCGCAAGCTGGCAGCGGCTTGTGGCTGCTGCGCCCAGCTGGGGGCATGCAGCGGCGGTGGCCCAGCCACGCCAGCTCAGCGACGTGCGCCTCCGCCCCCGACACCCCCTCTGGCGCCTCTCTGGTGCCCTTGCGCCCTGAGGCCACCGCCTACCTGTCCTCAATGGGCACGCCGGCCCTGTTTTCCTCAGTCAGCAGTTAGCACCCCAAATGTGACACGACAAAATGAATACACAGACATGATTCTGTAGGTTCAACTAGTTGTTTATTTATATTCAGATAGTCATTATTTAAATGGCTGATCTACATCATTGCTTATTTGAACATAAGCTGACTATTGTAAGGGCTAGCTGTGCTAGGCAACCTTCTTGTGTTCCACTGGCCAAGTCCACCTTGGCTCCAAACTTGGGTGGCGTTTTTGCCAGTCTTATTTATCCCAGTCTGCACAGCCAATCTGTGCCAAGAGCTGCTCATAGTCAGGGTCTAGAATATCTAAAGGGAGGGTACCTATCTGCCTCAGAGTGCTTCTCTAGATTCCTTCTGAAACGAGGCAGATGATGGCCGAAGAGACGTCTTTTGGAATACTCTTTTTGTGAGTTTTGCCTGGTGCTTTCTCTATAGGCATTTAGGTGTTATTGTTTTATTAGGTATTTGATGGATCAGACTTGTTTTGCTCTGATCTGTGCTATGATGTCCTGGTTTTGTCTCTGTGGTAGAGATGAGCATGAACTGGAACACAAACCAAAAAGAACCACGAACTGGCCCGATTCGTGGTTCATGAACCAGCAATTCATGAAAGCTCGTTTTTCACGAACCTCTATGAACTGGTCTACTGGTTTGTTTGGTTCATGTTAAATTGATATGCCCCTTTCCATGCTGCTTCACAGTGGCACAGAAAGGGGCAATTAAACCAGCGGATCAGCTGCTTGTCGTGGAGATCCCTGACAAGCAGATGATCATTTAAACAGTGGGGCTGTGGTGCGGAAAGGGACATTTAAACCCCACAAACCACGAACCAGTTCGTGAACTTGCCCCCGTTTGTGGAATTTTATGAAAATGCACAAATCACAAACTGCTTGGTTCAATTTTTTTACGCTTTGTGCCCACCTCTACTCTGTGGTGATCTATGTAACTTTTGCTGGTGGTTGGCTTGATGCTTTTTATTTTAATGTTTTTACTATTTATGGCTTTACTGATCTACTTTGAACTTTGAAGGGAAGAAGAGAGCTGCTGCAAAAATGGAATAGATATATTTCTTCATTAATCATGTCTGAAAGGCAGTGTGGTATGGTGCTTGAGGTGCTGGACTAAGAATGGGGAGATCTGGGTTCAAATCTCCACTTGACCATGAAGCTTCTGGATGATTATGGGGCTCAGCCTAACATGCCTCATGGGAGGTCATTGTGAAAATAAAATAGAGAAAGGAGAACTGTATATGCCACCCTGAGCTTCTTGGAGGAAGTGCAGGACAAAAATGTAGAAGATAGTTTGGAGTGGGGTTGGGGCCCTGAGTTAAAAGTTAGTGTCAGGCCCAGGGAAATTTGAGTTCTGTTCATATACTGTTGGGGGAGAACAGTAAATAAAAGATTCATATTAAATAAAGTGGTGCATAATTGCTTAATTACAGTCAATGCTTATGAAAAATAGATACCTAGAAATATCATTGAAACGTATCTCAGTTTATGAATGGAGCATAAATCCTGCTTACTGCAGTCTATATTAATATTTCATTTAGAAATGCATGTTATTTCATCTAAAAAAACTCACTTTGTAATAAAGTCAGAAATATCATGACAAATTGGAAAGACACATTAAATTATTATTTAATGAGTAGTTTAATAAAATCAGCTTAGTTCATAAGAACAAGGAAGTAATAGCAGGCAGAGGAGAACCATAATCCCATTTACCCCTAGTTGGAAGCTACTCTCAGATTTCATTACAATATTAAGGGAGAAATCATATATTGCTGTGTTTTGTATGTTTTGCTCTTTATAAAGCAATGGAAGGGATGAAAAAAATGCTGATGTTGTTTTCAGAAAATACAGCTAGGGTTTTTAAAAAAAAAGAATGATCCTTTAAAAGTTGGTGCAGTTTTAAAGTGAACTGACTCACATACACAAGGTCCAAAGCAATTGGACTCCCATATTTTTGTTGGTGTTTGTTGATCAAATGGGAGTGTATCTATTTTTTTAAACACTGATGGCATACAGACAAAAGGTATATGGGGTCCACTTAGATATCACACTTTATTACCTGCTGTGTATAGTTTGCTTCTGGTTATGCCTACTGAATACACAAATCATTTTTTAAGGTTTTCCTACAACTTTAAGGAACATACGTTGGACACATTTCTGTAGAAAAGCAAAGCATAATATAAACAAATAAATAATGTCATGTAAGTAAATAATGCCATAGATCATTGGTCCTTCTTGGTCTGTACTATATATTCTGCTGTGTAGCAAATCTCCAGGGTCTCTTGCAGAGAAGGTGTGTGTGTGTGTGTGTTTGTGTGTGTGTGCTACTTAAGAACCATTAATTGGAATTGTTCTTGCATGCAGAATTGTCATTCTGCGTGCAAGCCACGTCTTCCAGCCCATTTTCCAGCACAGAAATTGAAACGGGAAAATCTAAAGTAGCCACCAAAAGCATGAATAGTGAAAATGAAAAGTACAGGCCCAATAAGATTCAGCTCTTTAACATCCCACTGATATCAATGGAAGAGTTAAATTTATGCCTGTTTACACAGGGCCCAAACATCATTGCTCTAGGTTCATTAAAAACTTGTAAACATGGGTCATGAATAGACCTGGGCACAAACAGGAAAAAAAACCCAAACACCCTGTTTGTCGTTCAGTGCCATCCACGAACAACGAGCAATGAACATGGATGAACATGGACTCTTCCCGGACATGTTCATTGTTCATTGTTCGTGGGGGCCAGAACCACCCCACCTGTCACGGTCAGGACTAGGGCCCGGTCATTGTGCGTGAGGAGGTCCTGCTGGAGCCCCCTCCCTGCAAACCCACTTACCTGGCCCTTTAAAGATCCCTTTAAACTATCAGCTTGCAGGCGGCAGGGGGGATTCCCTAGCAAGCATTTTCCTGAAAAAAGTGAGCAAATCTTATTTGTTTCAGTTAAGCAAAGTGAGAACATCTGTTCCCCTACAAAGTCTCCTCGCTCAATTCCATAAGTATTGGTTAGTCTTTTGTTAAGAATGTGTTTGAGTTGTCCTGTTGAGAGCAAGGAGTGAAGAAGTGAATTCTATGATCATCAGTGGACTTATTCCATCCTCTCCCTTTACCTCCCTTGTTAATTTTATGTAAGGTTTTTAAGTGCTATTCTTATAATTCCTCTTTGCCAAATTTCTCACTGAAATCCAGCAATTCCTTTCTATTCCCCTTTTGAGGAATCTGGGTCAGTTTTGAATCAATTTCAAAGAGGAAGATTCAGTTTAGACCTTTAAGAAATTATTTATTTATTTATTTATTTATTTATTTATTTATTTATTTATTTATTTATTTATTTATTTATTTATTTATTTATTTATTGAAGCAGAGTTGAAAATTAAGAACAGGGTGAGCCATTAAAGAAACAATTAAACACATGCCAGGACTTGTCTGAACATATCCTCGCTGCATCTGACTTTTTAAAAAATCCTTTGTGTCATATTATAGTGGCACAACAACAATTTCCCCACAGTTGGAGAAATTTACACTAACAAATAGTTTAACAAACTTGAAGATAAATTAATGAGAAATCAAGTAGAATTCCTCTTTTGAAAGTGGAAAAGAGAATAAGAGGAACTAAATATTAAATCTAAAAAAAGAAAATTTGGAAGAAGAAATTCCGCACCCTATACCAATCCTAATTTTATGTTTCTTTATGTGAGGAAGTCCTCTAAGGGACTTGCTGTCCAAGGGCTCATGGTGATTTTCAGCAGCCTTGGACAGATCATTTGGCTCCAAGGAATGTTTCTTTTAAAGTGGTCTCACAATCACCTCTTTCTTGGTGGCCAAGTTTCCTCACTCTCTTAAAGAGGCATGAACTCAAAACCAGCTGGCCATTTCTCTTTGACCACATTATAAGCCATGATGGGTAAAGGCTTAATGCACAAGAGATGGGATGCATTTGTCCAAGGAACCTATAGACATTCTCAGGCTACAGTTACTGAAACAGATCTAAGCAACTGCAATAAGATAGTGATAAGAAATGTTATCCATTTATCCCACTCTCAACATAGAATCTATCAATTTTTCTTAGAGGGGTAAATATCCACATTTTAAAATCTTTAAAATAAAAAAAAATGTAAATGTCTTCTTTGAAAAGGAGTAAACAGTTTCTCCCTGCACAAAGGCCATCATTCTAAAGCAAGGGTTCTTCCACTCCTTTACTACATCTGTTTTGTTACCAAACTACATAAAGAAGAACAGTGCTAGCAAATGTGGAATATGGTAAATTGTATCATCCCAAGTAATCCTGCCACTACTTTCCTTTATCCTGTTCACCACCATGTGCCTTTAAAATGTTTCTTTCATTATAGTCCCTTTGCTTTGATTGTTTTTTCCCAAGACATTATGTATAGGCTAACAAGTAGAGATGGGCATGGTCTGCATAACGGACCTAATTTCATCACGAACTTACCTAGTTCATCCTTTGCGAACACGCGGGCCATGGGCGCGTGTTTTTCTCACGAAACCGCCGAACATTGGGGCTTTCTGTCCGTGTGTCCGTTGGCCCGTCATGCCAGGATTCCCGCTCAAACAATTTCCTCAGCAGCGGTGTGGAGCCACCTTCCCCGTTTGGATCACACCAGTCTTAGCCCAGGAAACCTTGATTGGCAGCTCTGTCAGCCAAACAGAAATCACCAGCCTTTCTGCATAAAAGACAAAGCGTGCGAAGCTCCGCTCCATTTTGCTGGTGCGGGGATGCGAGTTAGCTTAGCAACTGCTTGCTGTGGGGAAGGTTTTTTTTTTTGTGAGAGCGCGGCTTGTGCCTTGGGGCTTTGGGCCTTCAGCTGCAAGAGAGCTTACTCTTTTCTCCATTCCTGTTTAATTTTTTTCTCCTCCTTTCTATTCTAGTTTTCTTGAGAGAACTTTTTTAAAAATCCTTTTACCGCACTATTGGGTTACTCTGTTTTCTTTCTGCGTTTTTCGAGTCCTTGGGTTCTTCTCGGGCTTAATCCCCCCTCCCCCCCAAATCTCTTCCTTTTTTCTGGGTTGCTGGTGGGTTCTATTGTGCTCTGATGCCACCCACTCACAGACCCACAGTGGGTGCAAGGCAGCTTTGGGCATTGTCTGCCTGAGTTCTTGCCTTCTTTCCCCCACGTTCTTTCTTGGCTGCTGTTGAGATGCAAGCGGAGGGAGAGTGCTATTAGGCTCTGTGAAACACCCACTCTCTGATGACCGGCGGCAGGTTTTGGGGGGCTCTGTCTGCTTCACTTCTTTCTAAGCCTTTTTCACTCCCTAAATAGTGGGTGACTTGGGGGGGATATTTCCAGTCTGGCTTTTGAGGTACAGGGGGAAGACTGCTACTGGCCTCTGTGAAACACCCACCCTAGAACCACTGGCAGCATGTTTTGGGGGGCTCTGTCTGCTTCACTTCTTTCTACGCCTTTTTCACTCCCTAAATAGTGGGTGACTTGGGGGGATATTTCCAGTCTGGCTTTTGAGGTACAGGGGGAAGACTGCTACTGGCCTCTGTGAAACACTCACCCTAGAACCACTGGCAGCACGTTTTGGGGGGCTCTGTCTGCTTCACTTCTACGCCTTTTTCACTCCCTTAATAGTGGATTTGTATTTGTATATTGAAGAAACAGTGTAAGGCACATGATGACTGAGCTTTACAAACATATATTATCCTTCTCCCGATGACAAGCCCTGTCCCTGGCACCTTCTAAGTACCTCCTCTTTTTCTTGATATGATTTGTATGCTGACAAAACAGTCTAAGGCACATGATGAGCTTCCTTGATGGACTGCATCACGTTCGGTGAAGTGGGTTTCGTCAGTCCTGCTCTTGCGAGCACAAGAGCCCCTCTGAGGGTCAATCCGCAAAGTCCAGTGAGAAGTAGGACAGTGGCCCAGGTCAGCTTGATGATAAAAAGCAAGCTGACACACCACGTCACTAAGGTGGGACTCGTTGTCCACTGCCCAAAGAGGCTCCCTCTGAACAGGGTAGCATAAGTTTCCTTCCCTCAAGGTGTGGAAGACATCCTTTCCATCCCTCCCGTGCCTTCCATTCCAGCAAGGGGCCTTTGAATTGCTACATGATCCTGTTGCGGAGTTGGCTTTCACTCAAGTACATCCATTCATTTCCCATCATGGAGAGTTGGTCTCCCCACCCCCGGGGAGGGCATCTCTTGTTGATGCAGCCCCATGTAGGTGGATTTTGTGGGCAGACACCTCTCCTGGACAGGAGCACAAGTCTCTCTCCTTCCCCCAAGGGTGGGTAAGGGTCAGTCAGAATGGGGGGGGGGGAGTTGTTGTTTGTCTCTTTGGAAGTGATAATCAAGAAGTGTTACATGAGAACCTTTGCTGGGGAAAGTCGACTGAAGTGAAAATCTGTGGGAAAACCAAGGCCTTTTCTGACTCGAACTGGTTCTTGAACCGGTTCTCGAACCGGGCCTGGTCCGTTAAATGTTCGTGGACCATGGTCTGTGGAAGCCCACGAACCCCGAACCGGCGGTCCGTAGGCAAATGCCGGTCCGTGCCCATCTCTACTAACAAGCATTGATATGTACACCACAGCTGTATACATCTGCACTTGTTACGTCATCCTATCTAATTCTTGTCATTCCACTGTATTTGATTAATTTATTTATACCCTTCTTTCTCCATAATGAGACCCAAAATGGCTTTCACTATCCTCCTCTCCTCTATTTTACCCTCACAACAGCCCTGTGGGGTAGAGTGCTGAAGGTCACCCAGCAAGCTTCCATGGCAGAGTGGGGCTTTGAAACTGGGTCTCCCTGATCCAGGTCAGATACTCTAACCACTACACCACACAGGTTCTCAATCTCATGTGTTATATATATGTTCTCAATCCCATCTTTTTGTTCTTGAAAGCTTTTGGATTATTTGAACGAAACATGTTTCTGTGTAAATCCTTTAGGTCATTCCCCTGTATAAAGCTTCACTTGCCTGAAGGTATGGTTACGGATTTCTAAATGTCTCACCAGGCTGTTTGGATAAGATAGGTAATACTTTAGATGAAACATGTTATTAACACTGATTATTTCTGGCATGTTGCTCAGGAAGGATAAAGCCAGTTGGAACCCAGAAAGCTGTATAACAATCACACAGTTAATTAGCAGTTGCTGTAAACCGTTCTGTAAATCCCTGAGCTTAGTCTAAGCTATCCATTCAAGGTAGTCCGATAAAGAAGACTTCCAGCCAATTAGAACACAGGAATCCCACAAATTTTTAACTATTTGGAATTTTTTAATTTGCATGTCTATTTTTCTTGACAACCATTCCAGTAAACTGCCCAAAGCAATAGTTCAAAATACAACAATAGAATTAATCAGAGCATGAACAATAAAAACACAAAATAGTTCCGCAATAAAACCCAGCATAACATGATTAAAAGGAAGTCTAAATCAACAGCAATTAACTAATAAAATGAGTATAAAATAGAAGCAGCATCAGAACACAAAAAAACCAACATAAAATCCAAACGATGGGACTATTTCTAAAAAGCAATTACAGATGAAACCATGGGGAGTAGTGAATTTTTAAAAAAGCAGTAAGATAGTCTGGACACAAATAAAGTTGTCCTTACCTGATACTGAAAGGACAGGTGAATATCTTGGGTAGGGCTTGCATTCCACAGTTGGGGTGCCACAACTAAAAAGGCCCTGTTTCCTAGTTACCACCATTTTTATTTCCTTGGAGATGGGGAGGCACACAGAGCAGATCCTGCAAATCACATTTTAACTGAAAGACTGGCTGGAATGGGAAACAGATAACATAGCCTTAAGCATTTTTATTTATATCTTATTTACTGTCCACCATTCTCACTGAGACCCAAGGCAGATTACACAGTGCAAGTCCATGCAAATGAACAGCAGGGGCATTCAATGAACAAGCAGAAATTTGAAAACAGCATAAAATTCAAATTGAGTAATACAGAAACAAAACATACGTAATTGATGTGACCTATTAAATGGTGCAGAAACTACCCAGTAGAATCCACAGAAAGTACACTCAGTAGTGTCGAGTGTCGACTACAATTCCTGTCCCTTTACCAAAGCATCTCACTGACCCATTTCCTTCTAGCATGGCCCTATTGCATGAGTAAAAAGCCCTCCTGAATAATTCAGTTTTGCATAGTTTGCAGAAGCCAAGAGAGTGGGAACTTCCCTGATGTCTTTGGGCAGGCCCTTCCACAAGGTGGAGGTCACCATAGAGAATGTGCATATGCAGGCAGATGTTGATTTCTACCATTTGCAGGGTGGTATCTGCAGAACTCCTTGTTCAGATGAGTGAAGCTGCTGTGGTGGAGCATAGGGGGAGAGATGGTCCTCCAGGTATGAGGGACCAAGGTCACAAAGGGCTTTGTATGTGATGGCAAAATCTTGAATTGAGCCCAGAAACTGATGAGTTAGCTAGTGTGGTGTGACTGCAGGATGGAAAATGCATGCTTCATCTAGCTCCTGATAATATCGAACTGTGGCATTCTGTACCAGTTGGATTCTCCAAATTGACTTCAAGGAGAGACTGTGATACTTTGAACCAATACTTTGAACTGAGTCTGGAAATATAGTGGTTTCCAGTGAAGTTCTTTCAGTGCAAGCGTGAATTGATCTCTGTTACTGACTCCTGAGAATAATATAGATGCTGCATTCTGTACCAATTAAAGTTTTTGAAGAATGTTTACAGGCAGCCACCTAAACATAGAATTAATCTATTCTAACCTGTATGTCATCAGATCATGGATTACCATATCAAATCATGCTTCTCAAGGAATAGCTACAGTGCACTATCCAAAGGTGGCAAAAAGTACTTCATGCTATGGAGAAACTCTAGAACTAGTTCAAGTAGCATCTCTAAGGTGAGAATCTGCTTTTTCAAAGAGTATGCAAAATAGTTTCTTGGAAAGTGGTATAATATTGGTCATATTGTTGGATAACCCTGGGTAGTACTTGAATGGAAGATAGGGTTGCCATGTCCCTTGACTTCCCCAGTGGGAGATTGGGATCCTGACACCTACCTCGCTGCACCCCTGGGTCTTGATTTTGCTTGCATGCACACACTCCCAACTTGCACAATTACATCACTTTCGGGAAATGCAGGTCAAAGTGCATCCTGGGAGTGCTCCCACGCTCACCACAGAGCTAGATTGGCCTGCTGTGGGGCATGATTCTGCCTGAAATGGGCCAGCTGCTGGGCATGTTTCAGACTGAATTGGGCTGCTGTGGGCGTGGGAACATGCTGCACTGCCCAGGGGTATGCTGCACTACTTTAAACACTGCGGGGGGGGGGGGGGCTTCAGGCTTTCCTCCAGGGGCGGTGCTGCGGGGAATATGCCCCCCCACCAGCCACCCACCCAGGGCACCCCTAATGGCACCCCTAATGGAAGACCACCAAGAAGTCTAAAGTCATTATGCAGAGGCAGGCAATGGGAAAGCATCTCTTGCCCTGAAAACCCTAGCAGGTGTCGCCATAAGTTGACTGAGATTTGACTGCACTTTATACACACATCCTAGACATTCCCATGACAACTTCTCATTGGAGGAGAGCCTGAAGGGCCCCCGCCACGCGCAGTGTTTAAAATCAAGACAATGTTTGCAAGGTGAGTTACACTGATCTTACATGTGATGTAACATGTGAGTTGGGTCAGGCGCTTGAATCCTGAGTTTTGTGTATATTGGCCCTCAGTCTTTCATTTCTGCTAATGTATGCAGGAGAAGGAATAACCTTGTTGAACTAAGATTTTCTGCACTTCTTTTTTTTAAAGTCTGGGTAACCATGTGCTCCATTGTCGTATGTATGAGGAGAGAACACAGGGAGGGAAGTCTAAATATCCAGAAACCACGGGCTGTTCCTGCTGGGGACTGGCCTTGCTGGCATTCCTCATATACAGGGCTTTTTTTCTGGGAAAAGAGGTGGTGGAACTCAGTGGGTTGCCCTCGGAGAAAATGGTCACATGGCTGGTGGCCCCGCCCCCTGATCTCCAGACAGAGGGGAATTTAGATTGCCCTCTGTCTGGAGATCAGGGGGCGGGGCCACCAGCCATGTGACCATTTTCAAGAGGTTCCGGAACTCCGTTCCCCTGCATTCCCCCTGAAAAAAAGCCCTGCTCATATAGCTGGGCAGCTCTCCTGAATTAAAATTGTACTACAGGCATGAACGTAGTCTCTGGAGAGGGACAACTAACCTTTAAGAAGTTAAGTAACAACTGAAAGAAGAACATTATCACTGGCACATATGTATGATATTTGCACAAAAGCATTCCACACAACAGCCACAACATAGATAAAGGCAACCAGTATGGCATTGTGGTTAGAGTATGAAACTTAAAAGGCTGCTTTCACACACGCTGAATAAAGCACTTTAAATTCACTTTCAGTCCAAAGATCTCCCAGTCTTTTCAATTAAGTTTTGAAAAAATAGTGTGCATCTTATTTTCTTCATACAGTCCATTCAGATTTGTTGCTGCCGCTTTGCTAAATAAAGTATAGAGGGCATGTTTTTCAGTCATAAGTCTTTTCTTTAAGCATTTCAAACTGCGTATGAGCCAGCCATAATCTGACTTACAAGAATCAATAATATGTGTTATAGTTTATGGCCTAGGAAGAAATGTTATTGCTGTGCTTTATGATACAGCTGTTTTGCACAGCATGATTTTAGTAGTACAATGTAATCACCCCCAATACATTAAAATAACAGTATACAATCATGAGACAATTACAGTTTGACTAAGGACTGGTTATTGGCTGTGAAAACTCACTATGTGTGTCGGGATAAACATAATGTTTATATGTCTTGAGTCAAAAAGAATGAATCCCATTTTATTACTTGCGTAAGTTTATTGACAAAACACTTAGGAGTACATTTTCAAAGATTTGTATGAGTTTTTAACCGCATGACTCCCATTTAAGTCAATAAGCACTGTGTAGTTAAAATCCCCATGCAACGTTTTGAAAAATTACCACCAAGTGGCATGTTATTGCTTACTCACACACTTCATTTTATTCTCCGATAGATTTTCTGTACAGTAGCCTTGTTGTATTGGTTGTCAGGGTCTTGAAGGGGAGAAAATATCTCTCACTGGCCTCCAAACATGGTTGACTGAGAGGGTACTTCATGTAGGTCTCAAATGATAATGAAATAATTTGCACTTCTATAGCTTCTTTCATCAGGGATCTCACAGTGCATTAGCATTAGTTAATTATGCCTCATAGCATTCCTTTCGATAGGTAAGTGTTTAATGAATGTGGTAAAGAAAAGGCAGGTTAGATGATTCGCCCAAAGACACACACCAAGGAAGATAAAGGACCAGAATTAGTATCCAAAGGTCTATTCTCAGTGTTGCCTCTACTAAATATGTGATGGGATTCCTTGCCCACAAGAAATAACCTTGAATAGCTACAAACACAGAAGAAATTCTATAGTGATTTTATATATGTAGGTGACCTTGCTCAAAGGTTATTGATTTCTGACAGTACTATTTGAATTACTGGAACTGGTGATGGACCTTTGGTATGCCGTGCCAGTTTACATTCACATATAGAGTGGCTGGGTTCCAAAGACTGCACAGCTAGTTCCGTGGTCCCAATTTGATCCTAGCTTGTGAAGAACTATTCATATACAGCAAATAATTCCATAAGATCACAAGAGCTGTGCTGAATCAGTCCTAGAACTCCATCTAATCCAGCATCCTGTTTCACCAGAGAGGCCAGGTTGCTCAATTTGATGGGCAACTCCTGACCTCTCTATCCCCCAATACCACTCAATAAAACACTGGGAGTGGAACTGAGTGGATTGAAATGGCACCCCATGAATTCACTTCTGGCTGTGTACCGGAAGTGACACCACCACATCACAGTACAGTCTAGGAATCACCCAAAACTCTAGTAAAAACCCTAGAATTTTGGGTGAATCCTAGAGTGCCCTGTGATGCAGTGATGTCACTTCCTGTTACGCAGCCAGAAGTGATGTTGTGGTATTGCAGGACACTGTTAGGGTGAGTCTCTGTCTCCCATGAAGAATGGGGAAGACAGAACTCTCTCCTAAATCCCAAGCTGAAGAAAGGTGAAGAAGTCTAATGCTTGTAGTATCTTTAATAAGTTGCTGAAGTTAGCAGTGGCTTGTAGGATGGAATGAAAGAATTACTTTGCTCTCCACTACTGGGCCCTGATGTGGTGACATTACCTATTGGTACTCAGAAACTGTTCACCTACACAGGCAATCCTGGAGCCACATCTCCAGCATCTCTGTCTCTACCTGAAATTGCCCATCAATAAAGATCTCACCTCATTCTCCCCCTTCAGTGGCTCACAGTGGTGAAGACTGGAATATTGTTTGTGCCCCACTCCATAAGCCACCACTGGCTGATGTTCCTGTTCCAAATACAAAGAAATTAGGAATTTAAGGGGCACTTCCAGGCAAGATAAATGGCAATAACTGAACTCTAGGACAAAGTAAACACTGCTAACAGGTAGATGGGGAAAGTGGCACTGAACGAGTGTCTTGGATGACTGCAACATTGGTACACATCTCCAGGCCGATTCTTGCTGTATTTCCTATAGCCAGATATACATACCAAGTGTGTATATTCTTGTGTCCCATCTTGATGAGATCATGCAGTGTTTTGGACAGGCTAGGTAGATGCATTTTTCAATCTTAAGATCACTGGCTAGTCAGTGTCTCTTAACCTAACTTACTCATATGAAAGTAAATCAAAAGGGAAGGGAAACTCCATATATTTTGAGCATTTGTTAATTAAATTGTGTGAAGGGGGCTTGGATGTGGAATTAGACATTTTGAAAAATCTTAGAGATGGTGGCTCGATCCTTTATGAGCTTAAGTGCCTGAATGTTTCTAAAGAGCTTAATTCCACACAGCATACTATTCATACATGAGAAACAGCCATGTGTGTTTTGTACCGGGCCATAAGGGGACCAATGGCAGCTGGTTCTTCAGGCCGGGGTTGCGAAGCGCAAGAGAGCCAGTCACCCAGCCTTGTGTTAGTGCAAAAACTCTCTACCTCACCCTCAGAGATGCTTCCTCAGCAAAGTGGCTCCAAGAACTTGCCTGTAAAAGATGAAATTTTGCTAATAGATGAAACCCTTGTATTCCATCACTTACACTCCTGTCTTTGTGCTCTGTCTTCATTGCTCGTTGTTAAATGATTGATAAAAATTGTTAAATAGTGCAAACTCTCTATATGCCTGGATGTAATGAGGCCTGTCAAACATGAGACACAGTTCTCATCATGATATTAAAATTAAATGCAGCATTTTTAAAATTTCTGACATAAATAAAGAAGTTATTTATCTGGACCAATGCTTTTTCTATAAGCTCAGTGTTCTGTGTAAGTCACTGTCATTGTGCATATTTTATTTTGTGACACTACGGTCATTTTTCTTCTTTTTGTGTGCCAAACTTGCTCCCATTAATCCAAACATTGTCAATAAAGTTTAAGGGTCCCCCCCACCTCTTTTCTATTTAGAGTTGCTTCAGCTGATTTGAATCTCTGCCTAAAGGTAGATCCACACAGTTTCTTTATATATTTCTAATAGCCATTTGGATCTGGGGGCAACAGTTTACAAATAGATTTTTGAACGGCACTTAAAGAGACAGCCGTACATGGTACTGATCCACATATGCAAGTTTCACAAACACTGATTCATTCCAGGAACTCTTCTAGGAAAACATGGTCAGTTGTGCCAATGCTGGCTCTGCTGGGTAAAAGAGGTGAAATAACTTCTGTCTATCTGTTTCCTCCAAATGTGATTGTTGATGTAAGTGGCTGAACCCCATATTCAGAACTGAATACAATGAAAGCCTCGGGTACCTGTGCAGAAGAAAGAATCCTGATGGGGATTCAGAGTAGAGATGGGCACGAACCGCATTACGAACTTCAAAAACCCACGAAATTGGCGATCGCGCGATCGTGATCTGGCAGTTCGTGATTGTCCACGGCCAACGAAGGCCTGGTTCAGTGCGTTCAGCCACGGTTCGGGAAGCCAGACAGTCAGGCGCCAGCAATCAATTCCCCTGGCAACGGAGCCAGAGGAATGCCTGAACTCTGTCTGCGTTCTTTCTTTCACCCTGGAAACCCAAATAGAAGCCCAGCTTACCTTGATTGGCAGGCCTTCCTTCCAACCATGGAGCTGCAAAGTGGTTACAAGTTGGGAGAAGACACCCCAGGCAGGGAGAAGGTAGTGTTCTGTAGCCACGGACACTCCAATCTCATCCCCGCAAACCCTGATAGCTCTGATGGCCAAATACAGACCTCGTGCGTTGCTCAATGGGACCTGTGCTTATAAATAGCCGTGGGCTCCCAGGCTGGGTTTCACTTTCAGCAAGCAGTGGAGTGGGACAGAGCTCTTGCTTGCCACTTGCTAGCCTTTGGGGAGAGAGACAGAGGGCCAAGCTACACATGACGAATGACACTTGAACGGCAAGTGGATTGAGTGGAGGGCAAGTGAACAGGGAGAAATACACTTGCTGTTCAAGTGTCATTCGTCATGTGTAGCTTGGCCCTGAGAGTATAATTGAACTTGGATTTTTGTGGGAGTTTCCTGGGGGCCTTGGATTGGAGAGGGTATAACACCAAGATCCCTTTTGCAATCTTGTCCAAACTTGGGTGATGGCTGTAGGAAAGCCTGCAAAAGACTCCCTGGGAATATGGGCTCTCTAAGTGCCACAGGGGCCGTTCGGTGCCCCACGAACCGGTTCGGTAATGGAAAATGTTTGTTGCGGTTTGCGACCTCGGGATCGTCGTCAGCACTGAACCATGAACTGCTGGTTTTTAAATTTTTTTTGGTTCGTGCCCATGTCTAATTCAGAGCACTTCAGAGTGAATGATGGATGTCATAGATGCAGAGGAGTTAGCCATGTTAGTCTGCAGTTGCAAAATAGTAAAGAGTCCAGTAGCACCTTTAAGACTAACCAACTTTATTGTAGCATAAGCTTTCGAGAACCACAGCTGTCTTTGTCAGATGCATCTGATGAAGAGAGCTGTGGTTCTCGAAAGCTTATGCTACAATAGAGTTGGTTAGACTTAAAGTTGCTACTGGACTCTTTACTATTAAGCTGGAGATGTTTTTATAAAAAATGTTCTATTACATAATACCTGCGAGAAATGTTTCTTATAGGGGAATATTAAAAAATATGGTGCTGTCTGAACTGGTATGCTCCATTCTACCCTCTCTACCCACTTCATTTTACTGGATGCCCAAGACCAATGCAATAAAGAGTGGACTAAAGCTGCTGCTTTTAAAGCATGCAACACCATTTTGCATTTACAGTACTGTACCTGGCAGGGCAATGTTAAAAAAAAATACACAAGTCTGTAAGGGAGTGGATCAGTGGTAAAGAATCTTCTTTGCATGAAGACTGGCCCAGGTTCAATTGCCAGAACCTCCAATTAAAGTTTCACATAGGAGGTGACTTACAGTGGAATCCTAACTCCTCAGGCTGTGCCGTCGCTCGTGTGCTGGTGTAAATGGGGCGGCGCTGGATGGCACCCTAATGACTTTCGCAGGATAGTCCCGCCAGTGCCTGAGCATGGCAAGGTGAAATGCAGTGGCCCCTGGGAGGTCCCGCCCACTGCTTCCCTGACAACCCTACTCACACCAGCCAATGGCCACACCCCACCCCTCACATCCAGGCAAGAGAACAGCGGCGGTGCAGCCAATGGGGAGGCTGTGATCCCCGCCCCTGCTGCCCCCTGCCATCAATAGGCCCCCGTCAGAGGGCAGGCATCCCTGCCAGGGAGGGGGCAGAGGTGACAGTGAAGGTCCAGATCAAACACACACACCTTGCCCGTCCAGCCCCCATTTCTGATGAGGACCAGGCCAGTGGCTGCAGCTCAGTGCACCTGCACATACCCACTTCCACTGCCACCACCAAAAGAAAAAGGTTTCCTCCCCCCCTGAAAAGTAAGGCCAGACAGTAGTGACTGATCTCTGTTGCCTAGAGAGCAGTTGTACTTCCAGGAGATCTCCAGCTACCACCTGGAGACCAGCAACCCTAATCAGTCCCCAGGTTCCGGAGAAGCAGGTGGGGGGGAGGCGGGGCTGTCAATGAGTGACAGGAATGCCCATTGGGAACCACATGGGAGGCCGGGAAGCCACTTGGAAACTAGGGGAATGATACGCACGCTCAGACTTGCTGCCGCGCAATGGGAACACATCACTGCATCTCTACAAAGCGAGAGCGGGGGACGGACCTTGACAACCCTGTCCGAGTACTGGGGAGATTCCCCCCCAGAGTGAACTGAGAGACCCTCCCCATGCCAAGCCCATCCCTGCCTCCGCAAACACAACCCCCACCCCCTGGCAGCAGTTTTCCACCTGCACCCTGTCTTCCTGGCTTATCAGATGCCAGCCGCTCAGCCTATCAGAGAATGAAAGTCCTCGGTGCCCCCCCCCCCTGCAGACATATATGGGCCACAGTTCAGTTCCCACCCCTCTGCCTGACTTTACATTGGGGGGAGGAAGGGGGTGGGGAGGCTGAACGGGGTCTGCTTGATACATTTGTAGGGATGTGCGAGTGGAAATATGTGACGGGGGTGTTGGGGGAGGGGCTAAGGACAAAGTCAGGCATGCAAACACAGAAGTTTGTTGTTTTTCAACTCATTTTATTAAACTGGAAAAAGCGCCATTGTTTCTCGGCTGGTAAGGGAGCCAAGGCATTTCACACAGCCCTCCTTCTCGCTCCCAGGGGAAAGGCTGAGATGCGGGCTGCTGTGTGATATTGCCTCCTGGGCTGGATCCGAATGACGCTCGCAGAGGATTGGGGGGGCGGGGCGGGGACGAGCAGACATGCTCGGGACGTGCCTGCAAGAGAAAGAAACACATGTGGGCTTTGCCTCGGTCCTTGGCTGAGGCAAACCCCACACTCCAAAATCTGAGAAGATGCACATAGTAGAGAGTGGCAGCGGCAGTGACCAGCTGAAGCAAGACCGTCTGGCGAGGATGCACTCTGCCTTGGGGTGCCTTTACCTTTAAGGCACCTAAAGGCACCTTGGGGTGCCTTTACCTTTAAGGGAGGAAACGCCTGGTCAAGAGTAGTTTTCTGGGCAACTGCCTCTGGGGTGGGCAGGGATGGCCGCCATCACCCCATTCCCTGCCGAGCTGCACCTGAAGCGGCTAGTGATCAAGTGGGTTCAGGTGATGGAGCAGTTAGCACTAATCAGCGGGACGGGTTCGCCATCGACCCATCTCCTCCTTACCTGTCAGCGCTCCCTCGCTGCCACCCTACCAAGAGGCAGTGTGGGTTAGGAGCTGCCAGGCCTCAGTGGGAAAATTGGTGAAAATCACCCTCTCCTTTCCTTACTGGGAAATTTCCCCTGGATTGAAGCCAGTGACATTTGTGGAGCATATCCATCAAGTGTGATAGTTATGTTATGGTGTGCACATCTTCTGCTACTTTAGGAAGGAGTAATATGACTACTAGGAGCATGCATCGAGAAAATTTTCATTGAGGTTTCACTCACTGTTAAGTAAAATGTTTTATCATGATTGGATAGTTTTCTGGAGGGCATTGACAGGTTGGTTTTGAGATTCATTAGTTTTTCCATTCACATTATTTCTGTGGTATTTCTTTTCAATGGGGAAGGGGAGGGGGCCAATTGGAGGCTCTAGGGTAGCTGTTTTTCACTCAGTGGCACCGAAATCACACAGAATACAGCCCTCCCTCTAAACCATTGATTCATCGAGTTTCCAGTGCACACAAACAAGGGATTGATGTAAATGAACCTGGAAGTAGATAAGTGTTGGCAGCACATTCTTCTCATTTCATTGACTCCTAGGTCAGGAAACTGCAAGCAAACCATTAGCAGCAGACCGATGCCCAAGTAGGAAAACAGAGCACCACTGGCTTCTGCTAGCGAGTGACATTTGCAAAATAAATTTTGCTTTATGTTTACTTTCTTCTTCTTGTACTGTGATAGTAGTGATAAAATGATTATTTACTTTTAGGACCTGTTGTCGAGGTCCCTTTAAGAAGACAGAAAAGTTCCCAGTTCTTGCATGTAATGAGCCACAAGTTCCAATTACATTGGGCATTTAACATTTTGCACCAAACAGGGGAGGGATCTGTTCTCTCGTTCTTGTTATTTGCTAGTCAATCACAGACTCATCAGAATCTGGGTCTCCCCTGAAAAAAAAAACATCTCCCCAAGCACTCTATGTCTTTTCCCAGCAGGTTGCCCATGAAATCAAAACAGAAAAAGGAGTGCTTTGTCATCCATGCCCAGCTAAGGCTGTGATGATTGTCTGGCACAGATCTATATAATAACATTCAATTTATATACCACCCTTCAGGACAACTTAACACCCACTCAGAGTGGTTTACAAAACACTTTATTATTATCCCCACAACAATCATCCTGTGAGGTGGGTGGGGCTGAGAGAGCTCTGAGAGAGCTGTGACTGACCCAAGGTCACCCAGCTGGCTTCAAGTGGAAGAGTGGGGAATCAAACCTGCCTCTCCAGATTACTGCCTCTCTTAACCACTACACCACCAAATTGGCTCTCATTCCTCTGATTGGAAGGAATAAATATGGCAAGTTGCCTGGAAAAAACATAACAGAAAAACAAGTTGCCTTTCACAAGCCCTCCCTGAAGCTTTGGTAATTGGCTGGGATGGCTCTGTGCTCCATTATCACATTGGAAGGAATAAATGCAGTTGGTTGTCCGGAGAAAATGAGTAGGAAAAAAACCTCTGCAATAATCAAGAAGTGCCTGTGTGCTGCTGTGATGAAGCGACACTCGAAAGCACACAAAATTGAAAAATGTCATGGAATGTTTGGGGAGGAGTTTCCATAATGACTACCAAGAAGTTTCCATTCTGGAGAGTCACAAGTAAGGCCCAAAACATTATTTTCATGATTTTTTTATGGTTCGAGATTTCCAGTACCTACAACTCTAGTGATTATCATTCTTTCCATGACTCTGTGCTGCCCTAATCAGATGGTCTGTACTATAAGCTTTGATAAAGATACCATAGTCCATCTTACTCTTTCAGCAAGTGATTTGTATTGTTAGTGTTATCAGCAATTGAGGGTGTCGTGCGGGAATGTGTTGTGGTACAAGGGCAAGCTGCTTCTGTATGTGCATATTCCTTGAATGGAGTCGTTCGGTTTTTGAAGGTCCTATTAGTAATCCCCTTGGCTTTGAAATGATATTCAACAGGATCTCCAGTCATTTTTGTATTAATAGACAACATTTCTGGAAGGTCTGGGCAGGCTAGCTCCATTTATCTCTGTACTGGATAGTTTATATATTTTAAGAAAATGACAAATGCTTACTTTGAAAAAAACTCATTATGGTAACTGATTATTATAGGAAAACCTTGGAAACTCTATGAAGGAAAACAGCATTCATAGAGAATCCTCAGCTTTAAACTAGACTGCTAGTTAGAAGAATCTATACGCATTTATCACATTAAACGAGGTTTGTTCAGTAAGTTTAGATAAAAACTGCAAAGTCGCTTAAACATCCTTTGTTGAGATAGCATGAGTAACTGTGTCAAACATTTACTTGACCGAGTGAAGAACGCTAAGATACTTACGACCCATTTTACAAATAATATCCTTCCTCCTTCACAAATCCTATTTGTCGTGGATTTCTAGTGGTTATAGTAACTGATAACAACCTACTTTTGGAAAATAGTAAAGAGTCCAGTAGCATCTTTAAGACTAACCAACTTTATTGGTTAGTTAATTAGTCTTAAAGGTGCTACTGGACTCTACTATTTTGAAACTACAGAGTAACATGGCTAACTCCTCTGAATCTACTTTTGAAAACATCTCAAAGTACTACTTAAATGGATTCCTGCTCTTCAACATTTTAGTAATGAAGAAAATGTCTACATGGACTCAACCTAAGATGTTCCTCACTTGCATCTCTTAGGCATAAACAAATCACCAGCAATAGATATGACATAAATGCCTATGGAAAGGTTTCTTGGGGCCCCTTCTCAGCTCTTGGACAAGGATGCTGTGAACTTCAAAATGAACGTGATTGACATTTGAAGACACTATGCTTGAACTGTTTGTTTACGTGTGAGTGGAGTCCTTCACCAAATTGCCCTAAAGGTTCTGTTCAAACTTTGAATCCTATTTAGTTTCATAGTCCAGGGTTACGAAGCCAGCCCTTTGTCTTTTTAAGGTTATACAATAAAACAAAAGATCCCATTAAGGATTTCTTACTTGAAGTGTAGTTTGGCCCTGTAATAATATGTAATCCAATGTTGTTATCCCCCTGTTGTTGTGTGACACTGTGATTTATGCTTCATGGATTTCTGTCTTCTGCATCTCTCTCAATAGGATTAAAGTTCTGCCATTGTAAGAGCCTGCACTTGGAGAATGCATCCATCTTGTCTGAGGGGGCTCTGCAGGACGGGCATCGCCTCTGGATTGGCAACCTGGACCCCAAGATTACAGAGTATCACCTTCTTAAACTCCTTCAAAAGTTTGGCAAGGTGAAGCAATTTGACTTTCTGTTCCACAAATCGGGCACTTTGGAGGGGCAACCCAGGGGCTACTTCTCTGTGAACTTTGAAAATAAGCTGAAAGCTGAGCAAGCAATCCAATGCCTCAATGGCAAGCTGGCCCTGCCCAAAAAACTGGCAGTGCAATGGGCCCATGCCCAGGTCAATAGATATGATCAGAATAAGAATGAGAAGATCCTGCCCATCAGTCTGGAGCCCTCATCCAGCACAGAGCCAGCCCAGTCCAACCTGAGCGTTAGTGCAAAGATCAAAGCCATTGAGGCCAAGCTGAAAATGATGGCTGAGAACCCAGATGCAGAGTTCCCCCCAGTGGCTGCTTACTCCTACTTCAAGCCGCCCAATAAGTAACGGACTGCTCCATACTCCAGGGCAGGCTGGAAGTCAAAAAGATGATCCTGATGGAACAGAGGCTCCCCCCTCCCCCCACCACTCTCCAGCATTCTTGTGTATAAAGTTAACTAGGAAGACCAAGGCCGTTTCCAGACGGCTTACCTGCCTCCGGAACGTCGCGCCATGTTGTGGGGAAAACGCGAAATATCGTGTTTTCTCCACAACATGGCGCGATGTTCCAGAGGCAGGTAAGCCATCTGGAAACAGCCCAAGAAACTGCACCGGACTGTTTGACCTCTGGAGGGTGCTCTGCCTCGTACCTGGTTGTCTCGCTCAATTACACATGGAAAGGAACTTTCTCAGTGATGGGGGGGGATACAAACTATGATGCCATCCCAAAAATCTGTGAAGAACATCTTAAAGGAAAAATAAATCCAAGTATTTTTCAGTAGCAATACTAGAACTTTTTACCCACACCAGTGGGGCTAAGTCTGACCCTAAAGTCCAAGATTGTTGTTGTCAATTGATTTTTTTTTTTAGTTGCTTGAGTTAATTTTCTCCTAACCAGAAAATACTACTGCTTTTATTAGTCAGTGTGGAAAACATATTTGACACAAAAAAATCCCAAACCTGAATAGGGAGTTACATGTATACTCCTCCAGCAACCAAACTTGCTGCACAAATACCTTTCGTTTCATCTTGAATATTGTTAAAACAAACCTGAACCCTGAAACTGGGAGTAGCTGTCTGTGTTGCTTCGCTGTCCAGTTAAACACTCAGACATACATATCAATATGTTCTTTTTAAATGGTTGTACAGGAATAAACTACTTTTAGGAGGACTAAAAAAAAAAGTTCTGCCATTGTAAAATACAACTGCCCCAACTTCAGCTCTTGAGCTTTACGTACTAAGTTACTGAGCATGGAATTTGGGTCACGCTATTTCATCAGACATATAGACTAACTGGAAATGATGCCCAATGAATGCAACATGAAATATTTGCAAATTCATAAGCTGCTGAGATGGCGCAAGTTCCAACCCTGTTTATTCTAGAAAATTATTAGCTTTCCATCCACAATAATATACTCTTGGGATAAAATATTTTTATTATTGATCAAAGTAACGCAGGAACAAAAAGTGAAAAATCTCCATGAATGAATATGTTTTATGTCTCCTCTGGGTAAGGTATGTTTATATGCTAGCCTGGATTCACAGACATGTAGACCGGTGCCAACTATTTGTTTTTGTTATTGAGTTTCTCTTTCATTCCAGTTTGAATCAGTCTGTAAACTTCCACTTTACACATAAAATAGAAATCATTGTTCCGTTTGGCAACTATATTGTTTCTTTGTGCAAGCCATCTTGATTCAGATCCTCTTCCATTTAAAGATTTGTTGTTCAGTTCCTTGGTGTAGGCAGTAAAAATGAATGATATTTGTTAACAGCAGAGAGACAATCTATGCTTTTAGTACTTTCCCCATTGCCGGTATTTCAGATTTATAAACCAAGTAAAAAGTATATTATAAACCAGGCTAGTCTCGTGAACCAACTCTTTATACAGTCAAGGAGAGAATTAAAACCCCTTGTCACTTTATGCAATTGAATTTTAAAAGTTTAGAACAAATGTCTAACTAGAATTATATACCTGATCTCCCTCATCTTTTTGTGAATGTTGTAACGATCCTGTAGATATCTTGTAAAAGAGTCCTAACCACATTTTGTTCCAAGGTGAGATGATCTGAAACATTTAAAAGGTGAGGTCCCATGTGAATCTCATCAGGGTGCAAAGGTGGTTGAAAGCAGTCAGGTGTGGCTAGACACTGAGGTGACAGCTGGGACAATATGTGTGGGACTGGCAAAAGAGTATTCATCCAGTCACTCCTTGAGACTTATAAATACAACGTAAATAAATAAATACACTCTAAGTGTAAAGAAGGACTGTTTTTGCACTTACTGGCACCAAAATTGCACAGCACACAATCCTTCCTCTAATCTAAGAACTTCTACATTCCAAGTAGATTTATCAAAGGGGGCAATTTTACAGACCCCCAAAGTAGGTCTCTCTCTGTGCAACCACACTAAATTCTCTCTACTAATTCTTAAAATAGCCGTCAAGCAACAGCTGGCCACCAGCATTTAAAAAACATAGCCCTGTCTTCATTCATTTCATTTCTATACTCTCACAGTGAACGAAAATTTAACAAAAAAAATCTTTCCACGGATAACGCTGCATTTGCCTTCCATCCTTCTTGTGGTTTGTTGTTTGTTTCCTTTCAAAAAGTGGGGGAGGCTTCCATTGCAAACAGCTCCCCTCCCTCATCTTTGCACCTTCATTGTTTCCTGTGGGGGATTTCAGGGGTGTCTGGAGCTGTTTTTCAACCAATTTCACCAATATTACAGCGGGGTGTCTTCTTCCTGCCCTTGAAAGAACCCCCAGTTTAAGCAAATTGGGCAAAGTGTTTTAGTCCAATGGTCCCCTGAGCAAGTTGCCCCCTCTGCCGTTAGGCTTCCCTCACAAGAAGAAAAGGGGAAGGAGGAAGGGGAGGAGGAAAATGGCAGCTCTCTTTAGGATTGGCTCATCTGTTACAGTAATTTGTTTGGAAAGGAGAAATTTAGTACACTGATGCAAATGAAATGTGCTCTCATGCTGCCTTGTTGGGAAATGCCAGAATTTGGGAAAAAACATGAATTTCATGATAGAGCATTTCTGTGACTACCTGCAGCTCAGGCCAGCATCACAAAGAGTCACAGGCGAGGCTCAAAAACGATTTTTGTGTGTGTGATTTTTGTGGTTTGAAGTTTTGTTTACACACACCCCTAGTATATATACAAAATCTTCTAGAAGAGTAAACACTAGGTAACATAAATTGAATATGTTCACCCTCAGAGCAGGCCCAGATGCATCTATTTTATTTTATGTATTCATTCACCTCCCCCACCCCCACAACATTTGCATAAGGTGCAAGAAAAGTCCAGAAGGGTAAAGTACAATACTACTTATTTGGTTTATGGAAATTAGAAACATAGCAGAAGGGATCTTTAGTAATCTTCTTAGGTGGAAATGCTTAGTGGTAGAAGCCTAACTATTTATGCATTTTCAGCAATAGAATGGTCATTATCACTCCTCTATGGTTTTTATAAGCTTCTTGCTTAAATAGTACATTATGAAAATGAGATACCACCATCTGAAGGTGGGATAAAATTATGCCTTTCTTCTGACCCTTAGGGTGATTCTATCAGGACAGTGACACTTGATAGGAAACAGCCTTGAATTATTGCATTATGTGATATTAAAAAGGAGCCCCTTTGTATCCCATCATTCTGCCTAATGATCTTTAATATTATTTCCTATTGATAATATTTGGCATAGAAATTCTTTTTTAAAAAAGAGTCTCACAAAGGGGAAAAAAGTGAATGATATTGCATAGGTAAAGCTATCTGCTGATTTTACAGGGAAATTACTGGGGCATGGTATAGAATGTAACCTTTTGGTTATATTCTGCACTAAAAGGAACAGCTTGGAGAGGTTTTTATGCAAATTAGGAATGCTCTGTGTTGGAAGCCTAATTGTACTTTTTATTGTTATACAAGTCAATACTGCTTTAATACACATTTTATAAGCTTCTTGCTAAAATTGTATATGAAAGGGATTAGTTCCCATAGATGAAAGGCATAATCTTAACAATGAGGCCACGTAAGCAGAATGGTTGAAGTACTGATAAAGGATTTGTTAGCTCCAACACAGAGTAAGTCTTATTAGTATTATTAGTCACTACTATTTGACCAGCTGCTGTTCATGGTACGAGCAACATCTAGACAGAATGACTGATAGAATGGTGAATGGCTAAATGGAAATGGGGATGGTAAACAGGTAGAACCGTGCATGCAGGAAATCAATGATGCTTGTCATAAAAGGGTCCCTTCCCATCGTTTCCAAATGCACACAGAAAGGTATCCACTTTTTTGAGTGAAGCAAAGGAAAACATCATGGGGGAGGCTGAAAGGAGGTCAGAGGTCAGACATGGCTTTCTGTCTTGCCTGATCTAAATCTTCTCACCTGCTCGGCAATGCTCACGAATCATGATCACAAATGAGGAAATCCAGAGGACTCTGAGGTAATGCTCATTCAACCGAAGGAAATTCTTTTTAAAGTCCTCTTTTCATATGCTTATGCACAAAAAATGTTTAGTTTTTAAAATCATCCTTCCGTTCACTCCCTTTTCCTTTACAATTACATGACAGATATAATTTATTTTTTTCTTGAGATGATGATGGAGAATGGGAGAGTTAGCTTTGGACAAAAGAATTATAAGAGGAGAGAGGCTAATCCCATGAAAGAGGAAAAATACAGTGGAACTGAAGAAAATTAACTCCTGGGTAATTTTTTGTAGCCTGAGAGCAAGATAAAGGCTGGTTGAGTGGTAGCAGATGTAAAGGTAGTTGTGGTGTACCTGTTCATGCAGCCTATCTATTAAGAGATTATTCCAACCTTCTGTTAAATGTAAAATCTTTTATCATCATCTTTATACTCTACTAAAACATCATACACAAGGACACTCAAGTGAAGGGAGACACAATGTTAGCTGGCAAGAGTAGTTTGAAAAGACAGAGCCAAAGGCTTTGTCAATTTCACCTCTCTTCAGGAGGGCAATTTAAAAAGACAGAGCAGGCAGAGTTGGCTCCTCAGAGAGTTTAATTTCATCTTTGCCTCCCCAAAGGGGAGGTGAAATTGACAGAGCCCTCGGGAAGGGGAAGATTAAATTAACAAATCCTCTGAGGAGCGGTCTCTGCTGGCTCTGTCTTTTTAAACTGCCTACCTACAGAGAGGTGAAATTGATAGAGCCTTTGGCTCTGTCTTTCTAAACGATGCTTTCTGGCTAACATTGTGTCTCCATTCATTTACATGTAAGATGTCTCATGCAGAGAGACTCTAAGACAACATTGCAGTTGCCAAGATCTCAGAATGTATATGTATGGGTCTTCAGGCACACTTATTCCTACATCTGTTGAATTTTTCAGAACAATACAACTACAAATAAATGGCCACTAGATTTGTATTGGACAACATATGTATGGTAAGACATCAGGTTACCCCAAGCTGGAGGGGCCCTTTTTTCTTTATCAGGTTGACAGTGTGTTACAAATCATTAACATTGGCAAGTATGAGCAGGAAGGCTAGCAATCCCTTTGCCGGTGTGCTGCAGTGATCAGAGTGTCAGACTAGGACCAGGGAGATTCAGGTTTGAATTCTGATTGTGCCATGGAAAGTTGTTGGGTAGCCTTGGGCCAGTCACACACTCTTATCCTAACCGACCTCACAGGGCAGATGTGTGGATAAAATGGAGAAAAAGAGAATGATAGAAGCCATTTTTGGTCTCCATTGGAAAGAAAGATGGGATATTAATGGGATATACTATTTATTTGTTATTTATTTATTTGATTAGATTTTTAGTCTGCCCTCCCCGCCAGGCAGGCTCAGGGTGGAGTACAACATTTCAATTTACATAAATACAGTTTAAAACAGATAAAACAGTATACAAAAACATTAAAACAGTATGCAAATAACATTAAATAAACATTAAAACAACTTTATGCAATACAGCTTCTCTTCAGATGGCGATGATAAAATACTGCTTTTCAAGCCCTGGCTCATATGTGGGGTGGTGGACAGATCTTTAGTGTGGCCAGTGGGGGCCCAACCTAGCCTCCGCCATATGCCTGCCAGAATAACTCTGTCTTACAGGCCCGGCAGAAAGATAATAAATCCTGCCCGGCCCTGGTTTCCTCAGACAGAGAGTTCCACCAGGTCGGTGCCAGGACCGAAAAGGCCCTGGCTCTGGTCGAGGCCAGGCGGGCCTCCCTTGGGCCAGGGACCACCAACAATTGTTTATTTGTTGAACGAAGCATCCTCTGGGGTATATACGGGGAGAGGTGGTCCTGCAGATATGCTGGGCCCAGTCTGCATAGGGCTTTATAGGTCAATACCAAAACCTTGAACCGGACCCAGTACTCAACTGGTAACCAGTGCAGCTGGCATAGTATAGGTGTTATATGTTCCCTGGGACCCTTGCAATTACTCGTGCAGCTGCATTTTGGACCATCTGTAGCCTCTGGATCAGGCCCAGGGGAAGCCCTGAGTACAGAGAGTTGCAGTAATCTAATCTAGAGGTGACCGTTGCTTGGATCACTGCAGTTAAGTGATGGGTTGATAGGTAGGGGCAGGGGCGGTGCAAGGGTTTTCAGCGCTCGCGGCTGGCCGGGCGCCCCCCGTGCGCGGCGAACCGGCCTGCGTGATGACATCACACGTCATCACGCGGGAGGGATAGGAGGCTGCAGCTCTGTGGCGAGTGTTCCCTCCCCCCGTGCCTCCTCCAATGCTCCCTCCGGCACCCCGCGCCTGAGGCCGCCACCTACCTGGCCTCAATGGGCGCACCGGCCCTGGGTAGGGGACAAGCTGCCGGGCCTGTCTTAGATAATGGCCTGTCTTAGACAGGCCATTAAAAGAAACAGCCAGGGCATAAAAGCAACATAAAAGACATTGAATGAATTGAACTAATTATAGTCTGATTATAGGTTTCTTATATCTTCCTCTGCAAAACATTTTAAACTCGTCGAAAAAACTTAAAGTCTTAATGTCTAACACCAACCAGTCACTAACTCCTTAATATCTATCACAAATCAGTCACTAACTCTAGGCACCTTCCTGAAGCCTCTCAAAGAGGCAATCATCCACCCACTACTTAAAAAACCATACTTAGACAAAAATGATGCAGCCAGTTATCACCGTGTCTCAGATCTGTCCTTTCCGGGCAAAGTGGTTGAGAGATTAGTAGCTGACCATTTCCAGACCTTCTTAGACAACTCTGTTGCTTTGGACACTTTTCAATCTGGGTTTAGGTAAGGCTATGGGATGGAGATAGCCAGGGGTCATTTCATAGAAAAAGAGCTGAAGGAACTCATTAACATAACTCATTAGCATATGCCACACCTCTTGCTATCACGGGAAGTGTGTCATTAGAATAACTGATTTACATAAGCCACACCTCCTGACATCACCTATTCTGGCTGTTTTGGACCCAATCCTGGCCTTTCGGGGCCGAAATTGTACCCAAAATGGCAAAAAGGGACTGAAAATGGCTGAAAAGGGCCCAAAATGGTCAGGACTGGGCCTCTGATGAGCAGGAGATTGATCCACCACTCGTCAGAGGCCCAATTCAGGCTGTTTCAACCCCAATCCAGGCCAAAACGGGCCCAAAATGGCCAAGAGTCAGGTGGGCAGGGCCACCTGACGTGACCTCTTTGGGGAACTGCCGGAACTGCGTTCCTGTGCGTTCCCCGTCAAAATGAGCCCTGGAGATAGCTCTAGTGGCTCTTGTTGATGATCTCCGCATGAATATAAACAAAGGCTATGCTTCATTTTTGCTCCTCCTGGTTCTATCTGCAGCCTTTGACACAGTAGGCCATTCCATCCTGTTGAGGCATTTGGAGGCAGAGATAGGTATCAGAGGATGTGCCTTGAAATGGTTAAAATCATTCCTCATTGAACGGACTTAGAGGGTTACTATTGGAGACCAGCTATCTTCAGTGTGCAAATTATGTTATGGGGTTCTACCAGGCGCAATATTATCTGACATGTTATTCAACCTCTGTGTAAAGCCTTTAGGAGAAATCATTCGTGGCTATGGAACTGGAATAGGAAGTTGCAGAAGTAGAACAAATACAGGGGATAAAAGGGAAGAGGTAGAATGGTGTTTCACATCATGGGCCTTGGAGAAGAGGATCACCAGAGTAAGGGCAAAGGAAAATAAGTTAAGTAGAAAAACAATGTGCACCATCAGTCCCACCTAACCAATATGCATACAGGAGTTATCTCCCAATCCAGTTATCACAGTCCATCAGACATTTGGGCTGGATTGGGGGGGGGGAGTCTCTCACCAATTTGGATTTTATCCAAGAATCTAAGTGAGGTATTGTGTTAGTATGTACCATGTTCCAAGTAGTGTGGCTGTTTGCAACTGTACAATTGTTATCCTGTCTATGCTGATATCACCTAGCTGTTTAGTAGTCCTCTTGGAATCTTACCTAATGCTTGTATCACTACTGGAATAACTGCTGTATGTTTCTCCCAGAGACAATAAACTTCATATCTTAGATCTTGATATTTTGTTATCTTTTCAATCTCTCTTTTCTTCAGTTCAACTGTCACCTGGGATTGCCACATTGATCAGTTTGACTCCTTACTTTCGACCATATTAAAATCCAGAGTATTATGTTCTAACTTATTATCTGTTTGGATTTTAAAATCCCACAAGATCTTAATTTTCTCATTTTCAACTATTTTCTCAGGCTTATGTTCCCTCCAGTATTCCAAAACCACTAATTAAACATCTAGGTAACACTGGCATTTACAGGATAACAACTGGGCAGTTGCAAAAAGCTGCATTACTTGGAATATCCTACATACTGAGTGATTCCACATACGTTGGATAATGCAGTTCCAATCCTCTTTATAGATCATTTGGAACGGATTTTTTTGTGTGCAGAACAAAAAATCCACCTCAAACGATTGATAAAGTGCATTGAAAGTGCATTATCCAACGTGTGCGGAATCAGCCACTAAGGCAATACCTCACTGACTCCTAGTTCCTTGGATAAAATCTGAGTTGGTGAAGGACCAAAAAATTCCAGCCCAAATATCTGGTGGACAGTGACAACATCATACAACAATAACAACAATAATAAGACAAAATCCTTTAACTTCAATTATTAGAAATTCCAGAAATGAACCAAAAAACAGTTTAATATGAAAGTGTTTCCAAATAAATTATTATTATCCTGCTGTTTACTCACTGGCTCTGAATCTTGCATTTGTATGGTATTATCTCATCATACAGAATATATGAGTAAAACAGCATAGAGTAACAATGATATAAACGGGCTGAAATATTTGGTGTGGGAAATATATTTACAATAGCATTGTTTCAGTTGACAGTAATATAAATAGAGGTATTTTATCATGTTCATTTTAAAATATGCCACTTTTTTCTAGGCTTGCATTATAAGCATACTTACCTCTTCATCCATTCTAGAGTAGCATCGGGGGGGGGGGACGGACGGACGGACTGCTATTTCTCACCTTTTCTTTACTGTGTACATTAATGGTGGTCTCTTATTGGAAAATAGTTCATCATGTGTTTCCTGACATGATGCTTTCAACTGGGTTTTTGTTCGTGTTTTTAATTTATTTTATATTGATTTTTGAAAATTCTTACACAAAATCTTAAGGTAAATCTATATTTAAAATACATTGACTGGGACACTATTATTATTATGTTTGCTATTAAACAATATAAAAACAACCTTAACAGTCATGATAATACAATAGTGAAATAAATATACCTTTCCGCAGTACAAAGTCTTGGAATGGAGCATTGAGCAACTGCCCTGTCTTGTGTGTAGTTTACACTTTGACTTAAAGGATTCTTTAATGTTAAGGTTATTGTTGCATATTCTAATGAGAGAGCTGGTTACAGTGGGAATTTCCTACATGTTTTTCTGACTTGTGTGTAGGCACATTGACTCCTGTGCTACTCCAATATGAGGTTGTTAAAGGGACTTTTCAGAGTATTATTTCAACTTCAATATGGGTTTATCTCCAAGGAAATGTTGGTTCATATCACTGTGGTGTAGCTATGCTCTGGTATGGAATATTCCAGGGTGATGAATTGGATTGTAAATAATATCAAGTGCTTACATAACAGCCAACACCCAAAATATCATATAATGAGTTTCATGTCTGAATCAGGGTTTCTTTATAATAGCAGTTACCTTGTGCCAGTTAGAGGACTTCTGAGAGTAGGTTTATCAAAAAACTTTATTGGAGCAGAAAATGGGGGGAACTTCAGTGTGTGTCTGTGCCTGTTTGACTGTGCAGATTTTAGATCTTAGTCATAATTTGGAAATAATGAAATTTGCTTCCACATTCCACATAATCCAAAAAATCATATAGCTAGTTTGGCATGTCCAAGGTGTGTTTCTCAAAAGACATCGTCTCTTACTGCTTGGCTAACCACTCTCTTAGCCTAAGTCATCTCGCAGGGTTGTAAAGAGAACAAATTGAGGAATTGCGAATATGCTGCCATGACATTCCTTGGAAGAAGAGATGGATAAAAACACACTAAGCAGATAAACAGGTTTATCTGACTGTGTAGTATTTATTCGTTTTTATATCTTAGATCTCTTCAAAAGCTACACAGCTGCATTTTTCATGGCTTTTAATATTTTTAAGAAAACCACTGAAAGTGTTGAATACAGCAAAAAACTATTCCTCTTCTTTCCTTTCAGGATATTGTACTATTAAAAAGATTTTTAAGGTTGTATTTGCCATTATCAGATACAATTAAATATAATTATGTGATTATGTACTAAGGGTGGTGTGTCATCTTAATTTTAAAACACAGCAAAAAGATGTTCAGTATTCATTAAAATTCATATGGACAGCAGTTTTTTAAAGAAGTATCTTCTAGCAATTTTTAAAAGAAGTATTTGCTGTAAGTTGACTTCTTTCATTTTCTCCTTCTATCCTTCCTTTTGTTCCATCATTGGTTTTATTGTATAAGAACCTGCTGTCAACTCTATTGACTTTTTTTTTGCTTTAAATTGGATACTCACAGAATAACGGACAGTGTTTCTTCAGCTGACAACATATGTTGATCTGAAAGACGAGGGCAGACTTTGTGACAACGAAGGTGCTTTTTAATACTCTTTTCCCTAGTTAGAAAAAAAATGGGGCATACAGCTTGAACAACCCATAAATGTGAAAGTCTTTATATGATGTTGTTCACCAGAGACTTGTCAATAGACTGAGCCATATTGGTTCTGGCAGTCTTTCTATTGGGACAATATTTGCCTTGAAGTACTATCTTTTCTCTTTTTTCAATGTCAGCCTGAAGGCTCTTAGACAACATATGTTCATTTCATGTCATAGAGATATTGCTTCTGGTATTGCAAACGCATTACCACATTGAGCTTTTTTGTAAAACAGATGGTACATATTAAGGTCTTGGTTTCTTCGATGATCTCCGCAACAATTGCACAGCATTCTTCACGTTGACAAAAACATCATCAGCATCACACAGTGCTGCACTAGATTATGTCACAATGGTAAATGAAGGCCCACAGGAGAAAGATCTATAGAGCTGAAGGAGCCTCTTTAGAAAACGGAAAGACAATGTTAATCAGTTACAGTAGATGGTTGCTTGCAAATTAAGCTGCTGGGCCTAAGAAGTGATCTGTTCAGTTAGAACATGGCAAACAGTGAAATTACCTTGATTTTATAAAACTGGGAAGGAATAGAAGGTCATCAGATTCAGTCTTTGCTGACCACATGCAGACCCTGTTAGACTGATATATGCACTGCGTGGGCTATGATCTGTGAAAATTCTATCGGTTTGATTAAAATGTGCCACAAGTAAGCATGAGTATAAAGTGGCACGGTGGCCAGCATGTAAATTCAGTAACCAAACTAGGTGGTGTAGCTCACAAAAGGAAAGAGGGCAGAGTGTCTGCTATAAAGCTCCTAGATCAGCTGCATTCTGTTTGGAATATCTTAGTGTTTGAGATGTTTAAATATTTTAATGTTCACTGCCTTGGGGACCCTGAGTGGGATAAAAAGGCAGCATACAAATCCTTCAAATTAAAGAATGAATTAATAATCTAATATCAAGTCATGTGGTTTGTTTTTAATATGATGGTTGTGTTGGATCTAGATATCCTCTTGGGTCTGGTGCCTTTGGTGATTCTTGAACTCCTTGAGCAAGACAGAAAGATACTTGTAGATGTGTTATAATTAGAGGCATGCACCTAGAAATTGTTTTGTTGTGCTTTCGTATCCAGGGCTTTTGAGCTCAATGATTGGGTAGTTTTTCATTGGGGAATTGCCTGGTTGAGGGTCAAAATTCATCAGAGGTTTTTTTTATTCTCATGATTTTCATGGCTGTTCTTTTCAATGGAGAAGGGGCAGGGGACCAATTAGAGGCTTTGGGGCAGCTGTTTTCTCATTTAACAGCACCAAAATCCCATAAAACACATTCTTCCCTTTAAACTAAAGAATCCCGCAGTGTCAAGCAGATTGAACAAAGGAGGGGACAAATTTACAGACCCTCAAAGTAGGTCTCTCTCTGTGCAATCACACTAAATTCTCTCTACTAATTCCTAAAATGTCCATCAAACAGCAGCCAGGCAGCAGGAGAGCTTCAGCCAGCCACCAGCATTTAAAAAACAAAGCCTTGCCTGCATTTATTTCATTTCCCTACAATAAAAGGATCTGACAATAAAAAAAAATTACCTTTCCACTGAAAACTTTGCATTTAGCTTCTTTCTTTGTTGTTGTTTGTTGTTTGTTTCCTTTCAGAAAGTGAGAAAGTCTTCTGTTGTACCATCACTCCACCATCTTTGCACTTTCATCATATCCTATAAGAGACTAGTTGTTATTTTTCAACCAGATGTTACCAAAATTGTCTTCTGTCTGTCCTTCAAAACCTCCAAGTTTCAAGCAGTTTGGGCAAGACATTTGAATTCTACAGGCTCCTGAGCAAGCCCCCTCCAGCCATCATTGTACTTCCATTATTTCCTATGCAGGACTTCTGGTGTGTGTGTGTGTGTGTGTGTGTGTGTGTGTGTGTGTGTGTGTGTGAGAGAGAGAGAGAGAGAGAGAGAGAGAGAGAGAGAGAGAGAGAGAGAGAGAGAGAGCCACTGGAGTCGTCATTTTTCAACCAGATGTCATCAAAATTGCAGCAGTGTCTTCTGTATGTCCTTCAAAGAATCTCCAAATTTCAAGAAAATTGGCCAAAGTGTTTGAATTCTACAAGCCCCCGAGCAAGTCAAGGCTTTTCCACTATTACAAGAAAAAGAATTTCTCTCCAGATGGATGAGTGAAGGGGAGAGGAGGGAAAAGTGAGGGGAGGAGAATGGCCGCTTTATGCCACTTGGGAATGGCTGGAAGTGCTCTTTGCTTATCCCTTGCAATAACCTGGAAGGGAGAAATTCTCCAGGAAATAATACAGATTCAAAGTGAAATGCAAGCCAGAACTAGTAAGAAAACAGATTTTTCGAGGGATGGGTTTCATGACTACCAAGCATCCAGGACTAGCATTTCCACTCAGGAGAGTCACTAGTAAGACATGGAAACAGCTATTTTCATTATTTTTATGGCTTGTGATTTTCATTACATACACCGCTAGTTATAATACTGATAGCTTCTTTATCCAAGGATATTCCAAAAGTACAGCTTATTTCAGTACTGCATCCAGAATTTTAAGAACAGGATTTAGATTTAATGCATCTAAAACAATTAAAATTCTGCTTTTGGAAAATGTTGTCAGCAAATCTACTAATACTGGAATACAGTCATTTCAACAAATGTTCCATAATTTTTAAAAAAATCTAAGAGTTCTGGTTACCCAAAGAGAATGGCTTAATTTCAAGAACTTTAAGCAGATTTGGGTGAAATTCATATAGATAGTTCCATTTCCATCACAATAGTGTTTTATTAATTCATATTAAGGAAGCATGAAAAAACAGTGCAAGAAATCTCTGAAAGCAGGTACACTCTTTCCTGAATCTACATGACTGATTTCAAATGCAGTATTTGATTTTTCTGTTTATAGCCTGGCTTGTAGCCCAAGTAAATGAGACAGTGAAAGATTTGTAAGCAAATCTGCTGTGCCTTTAAACTGAAGCAGCTGTGAGCACTGAGGGTAGGAAAGCAAGTCAGGAGTAAGGAGTGTTTACTCTTTCTTTCCATGCCTTCCTTCCCTAACACATTCTCCCCTTTGGTACTGCTTGAGGAAATTGCATTGGGATTAAACCTATTTCTGGACCCCCCACCCCACCCCAGGGTCTGGTATTTGTACTTTAAAAACCATGAGAGTTCTATTCGCTGATCTTACACTATCATCTTCTTTTTCCCACCGATAGAAGAAGAATGTACCACAATGGACCTATCAGAAGCAGGTGTAGTATGTTGCCATTTTGAACTGAATTGTTAGTCAAGAGTTCTTTCTAGGGCTGGCAGGCCTCCTGCTGAAATAGGAGACCTCTCACAGACAACAACATCATTGCTCACCACTGCTTCAAGCACCAGGAGATTTTTTTTTTAAACCTGCCAGCATCACACATGGCATGTTGTCAATTCCACTGAAAACCCAGGGGTGAAGTCATGTCACTCTAGGAATTGCTGGAAAGGCTATGCGTTTACCATAGAGTTTCTGGAAATTCCTGGAGCAGTGTAACATCACTTTCAGCTTTTCCCAGATGTGACATCATGGCGGACTCCCATGTCCCTGTCCCCAAAGCTTTTGCCAGTTGCCTTAGCTCTCTCTAGCTCCATCCCCATGTTTGTTGGGGAATATCTTGAAGACCTTGGCCTTTTCTGCATGGTGAACTTTACTTTGGGCTTTCTTTATATACAGCACATAAGGATTGGTTTTATCACTTTTATAAAAAGAATCTACTTTTTTTGTACAAAATCTGTACTAAATTAGTACATTTTAGAAAAAAAAACTTGGAGAAAAAGACACACTTCCTCATCTAATGGAGTCATGACTGAACACAGATATATGGCAAGACTTTGGGAGCCATGTTCATCTGACCATAGGCATCCTGGTCCTCCAGAACATGAAGTTACATGGTCCAAAATATGTGTTTGCCACTCACACACTTCAGTTGTATGAGTACTTTAAAAACATTCTGTAGGTATTTCAAATTTTGCCTTTCCCCTGCACTGTTTTTCCTCCCTGCAACAGCACCGGGTTGGGGGGGGATCCAAGCAAATAATGTCACTCCTCACCATTTGGGGAGGAAAAACAGCACGGGGGGAAGGTAGGATCCCCTCCTCTCCCTTGTGGTGGTCCTGACCACAATCAGGCCCATATGGCACAGTTTAAAGGAGTTTTTGACTGGGAGCTAACTTTTTAAAATGAGAGGCAGATACAAAGGAAGATAAAATAGGGGACATTTGCTCACTGTTAAATCCAAACCATTGCAATTTGGAAGAATCATGTAGTAGGCACTGCACAATGCAAACCTATGCAGAGTAACTTCAGTTTAAGCCCATTGATTTTAATGCAGTGATGGAATGATGGAGATTGCAATAGGAAGAATTCCCACACTTATACAAATTCTTTCTTCAGTGAATGAAAGAGGAGCTCATGCAGGGGCAGGGATGAAAACTTCAGTTCGTTTCCCCTTCCTACTGTAGCCGGCATGCTACCTTGCAAATGGTTGCTGAGTGTCCACTAACAATCAAGAGTTTTTTGGTGAGCCATGGGATTCTCGTGAAAGGAAGCTGCTGTTAAAACACCTTCCGCAAGCATCTTTCCCCTGAAGAGGTTTGAATTAAACTCAGTACCCTAAGTTAAAAATAATTATTTTTATTATGATTATAAAATGATTATTCCACATACTACACAATGACAAATGTGACTGTAAAAGTACTAAAGGACGAGTGTGTTGCAGATCTGTGCACACTAACCTGAGGGTAATCTCCCATTGAACAAGGCTGGCAGCATCACCTAAAATAATGATAATTTTGAGAATGTAGGAAATGACCCAAGCATGGTGAAACAAATATTATTCAGTTTCATTCTTGTATCTTAAAACGCCAATGGACTTAGTTTGGAAAAGTTCATGATGTTTTCTGATTTTAGCAGGAAAGAGTAATCTTCATGATA
The DNA here is from genome assembly GCF_028583425.1 of Eublepharis macularius. Taxonomy (NCBI): domain Eukaryota; kingdom Metazoa; phylum Chordata; class Lepidosauria; order Squamata; family Eublepharidae; genus Eublepharis; species Eublepharis macularius. The sequence continues at coordinate 76,958,907 of NC_072798.1, forward strand.
TAAGATCACTTTCTTTTTTCACTAGGAAAAAAGTACTTTCTCAAATATAATAAAAATGCTGCTTGTAGACAGAATGCCTTTAACACTGGAGACGTACCATAATTAGGTCAGTTACAATTGCTTTTTACTTGTCTATGTGCACTTTTAAGTTGAACTATATTTTCGTAGATTTTATTTATCTGGCCTTTTTTAATACTATCTTTTTACTGCCCTTGAAGAGAGCTGAAAGTAGTAAATGTAATGCTTAAGAAAAATACTTTCATAGGTGAAGGTTTGGATCCTATATTCAGCAGTGCAGGCCAAATTGATATTAGTTTAATAATCTGTAAACTGTGGTAAGAAATGTAATTGTCCTACATTACAAGGGTACTCCTTCAACTGCACAGTTTATTCATATGTATAATCTAAATAATTGAGTATCTATGCATACAATAGAACATTTCCTGATATGCAAACACCATTTAATAGATGGTTATATCCAAACAGATGGATAAAAAAGATGCCTGAATATAATTGGTTTGCTTTTGATTATACGACAGATACAAATTTACTTAAACAATAAATCTGGACAAGGTAGAATTTATTGTTGCATAACATTCAGATTAGAAGTGTAAAACTTGAGGGTTTTGAGAATGCTGTAAATTTTTGCAACCTTTGCTCACTCTTATCTTAACAGTAGTAACAAGGAATATTAGACATGTATCTTTTAAGAGCCCAGTGGCGCAGAGTGGTAAGCTGTAGTACTGCAGTCGAAGCTCTGCTCACGACCTGAATTCAATCCTGGCAGAAGACAGGTTCAAGTAGCTGGCTCAAGGCTGACTCAGCCTTCCATCCTTCTGATGTCGGTAAAATGAGTACTCAGTTTCCTGGGGTAAAGTGTAGATGACTGGGGAAGGCAACGGCAAACCACACCGTAAAAAGTCTGCCAAGAAAGTATTGTGATGCGACTTCCCCCCATGGGTCAGTAATGATTCGGTGCTTGCACTTTTACCTATCTTTTGAATAAAGTTCCATCTTGGTACTGCATACTCTTAGTCTTTGCAGATGTAACACTCTCTGCCTTAACCATGTTAGGGTTGCCAGCTCTGCACTGGGAAATTCTTGGAAATTTGGGGATGGATCCTGGAGAAGGTGCGGATTGCAGAGGGAAGGAGCCCCAGTAAGGTATAATGCCATAGAATTCACCTTCTAAAGCAGCCTTTTCTCCAGGTGTCCCTTGCTTCAGTTTGGTTTTGAAATTCACTGTTATGGCATGATTCTGTGATTTGATTTTGGTTTCCTTGCTTCTGATTTGTTCTGGGAGGTGTCCTTTTCAACAGTTTGATTCTGTTGGGCTTTGTTGTTGGTTCAGCTTTCATTGGGATTTGCATTGGGAAGTGGCATTTGGCCAGAGATTGCCCCTTCACTTTTTATTTGTCTGGAACGCCTTGGAAATATTTCTCCCATAGGAAACAATGGAGAGTGGCTGGAGGCATCTTGTTCAGCAGCCCATAGAATTGGACTCCAGGGTCCAATCTTGCTGCAACTTGGGGGTCTTTAGTGAACAGGAAGAAGTAGGCTGCCTGCAAATTTGGTGGATTTTGGTTGAAAAGTGACCCCCTCCCCCCAGCCTTTTTACTAATTTTCACTATAGAATACCATGGCCAGATAGATTCGAGATTCTCTAATTTTTACAAAACCAGATTAAAGAATTTGACCTAGATCTCAGGGATACTGAATATTTATGTTATTCCTGATACCCGGTGGGTAGCTGTCAACAGCTAGCAGCCGTCTTTATGCTTAATGAAAACAACAGATCAGTTGGCAACTATGGCATGTGAGCACGCAATTGACAAAAAGCATTGAAATGAGACTTCCAGCTATCATCTTGTTGAGCTTACTGAGCCAGACAACCAATATGTTCATGGACCTGCAAAACACAAAGAAGAGGCTTTTATCTATTGAAATGGACTGCTAAATGTTGAATTTACCTTCCGGGACCAGGAGAATCATAGCTGTTGACACAGTTCATTCTTGTTTCCTGCGGGAGATGAGAAAAGAGCAAATATTAATAGGACTTTATGGTCACAAGAACTTTTGTATGTGAATGTATTTTTTGTGTATTTATATTTATTACTGTGTCTTGAAGACACAGAATTTAGATGAGGATATCCTTTTAAGTCAAATTATTATTTATTGCATATCAGCACTTTGATTTGATTTATGTATCACAGATTATCAGACAATAACTGTGCTGTTAGCCACAGCTTAGAAAACCTCTGTATTAGCTTGATCAGAAATATGTGCTGCCCCTTTAAGAGTATGGACTCATGGGAATTGTAGTTCAAACACTCCTTCCTAAGTACAGGACACATGAGCCTTTTACTGCATGTCTTCCTGTCTTAGTGTGAATGTATGACCTTTTTTCCTGTCTTTGTTTGTAGCCTCTCCTACCGATGGATGGGGAATCCTCCGCTTTTACCACAATCTCCAAATAAACCTCTGCTATAAATAAAGGACAAACTCGGCTCATGGCTCAATGTGAGTTATCTTTGAGTCAATGGGAATGAGATACCCTGGGTCAGGTGGAGGTGGAGAAGCATGTAGCCTGGGTTCCAGGAAAATTACATATACTGATTTCTTATTGATTGACTTTTCAGAGTTCAATTACAGTCATGAAAGGGTTAGAAACCCTTTGTTTTAAGCCTTATAGATTGTAGTGTGACAGAATGGTCAGCACGTGAGGGTGATTGTGAGGTAAAAAAGGGATCCTTTTTTGCTTAACCAAAAGTACTATTTATAAGTACATAAGCATGATAAGAATATTGGTGTCAGAATAGTTCTTAAGCTTGGTGTTTCAAAAATAATTATATCTTCTTAAGTCATGAAGCCTAATTTTACACATAAATAACAACAACAACAACAACAACAACATTTTATTTATATACCGCCCTTCAGGACAACTTAATGCCTACTCAGAGTGGTTTACAAAGTATGCCATTATTATCCCCACAACAAACACCCTGTGAAGTGGATGGGGCCGAGAGAGCTCCAGAAACTAAGCTTTAAGAAGATTATTGTGCTTAATGCTTGTAAAGTATTCTGTCCTGCCATCAAAGTTTACCTCGGCTTTACTTCCCTGCCTACCTATATACCAACCCTGCCTGTTTAACAAACCTGCTGTTTCCTTTTGAACTTTACTCAGCCTCTAGTGTTATTTCATTTAAAGAAGACATGGGTTCTTGCTTCTCCCCTTCCAAATATTTGGGTTGGGATATAAGCCAAATATATATATATATATATATATATATATATATATATATATATATATATATATATATATATATATATATATTAAAGTGTGGGACAAAAGGAACAAGATTATACCCAGACACATGCTACCAGAGGCTGCCCAGCCACCGCAAGCAATTTTGACCATTCTGGAGGGAAAATCTGCCTCACAGTGGGGGAGTGAGTGGGGCTTATGTCATAGCATTCTTACTTAAATCATCTCCCACAACATTCCCTGGAATTAAGACATTTTAATTGTTGGGGAACTGATTCAGGCAGTTACCGCCCCCCCCCCTCCAAGCCAACTAACTTGTGGACTTAGAAGAGTGTAACCAGAGTGTACATCTAGTAAGTGAGTGGGCTTTGATTTCTTAGGCCAAACTCAATTCATCATATCATACTAACTGTCAGTATTATCAGAAAATACCGCTAATTGCTTTCAAATTACTAGCTTTGATTACCATTCTGGTCAAGCAGGCAGATGATACTTTTCCATTTATAAACGTATTGCTCTCTCCATTATTACCAAAAACACCACAATGACAACAGAGCTCAGAAAATCCATCTGAAGATTTGTAATTTTGTTCTTGATTCTCAGGCAGTTGAAATGATCCTTTCCTGTAAAATGAAAAGCATCTTTGCCAAATTTCCAAAGACATTTAGTAAAACAATCAGTTGTGCGTGTAGGTGCATGTGTTTTAATTCGCTCTAGTGCATTAGAACTCAGCTAGTTTGTTGCTGAAGTTGCCATATGTACAGGTGGACATTTTTTCCAAAGCTATTCCTGGGATTTTATTACCATTAATCTTTTCTGAGGGTGTATATAATTTATCTCACAAGCCATCAGAATTCCCAGAGGGTAAATTACTCTAGAGTCTTGGTGCCCTCATACTGTATCAAATTGACCTGCTTCTTGTTTGCCATTTTTGTGTACTACATTGCTTATTTAACAAGAAACAGAATGATTGTGATTCTGAGAAGGTCCTTTGATAGTAGTTTTGACACTCTGCCTGAATAATGACCCTCATTATGGTGCCCATGACAAGCTCTGAAAGTCCTGATTTATGAATACATCACAAGAATCTGCATTAGGCCTCCCCCTTCTCACTTCCTCTTGATATTGGATGAGATAGAGCCAAAGCCCTTTGAAATACATTGGAAATGAGATAATTGCATGATTATGACAATTCAAATAACCTCTTTTTTGGACTTAACAAAGCTCTGCCATTTAATTTTTATTATTTCCAGGGTTATTAGGAATATTTGACAAACTGTTTGTTAGCAAAATTTGTTTAATATAGGATAGGCAGGTTAATCTTACCAGACAATAAGGTGGAACTTGGAAACACTTCGAATAGCTAGAAATCTGATGCTGCGTACAAAAAACAATCATTAACCAGTGATGCCACAAATTGACTTGGAATCTAGGTTAGCTAAGAGATCAAAGTCACTTGCCTTGCTTGCAGCCAGTTATACAGGTTTTGTTCACTTTTTTGTGAAGATGTTTGTGGATTTATTGTTTCCTGAATTGGTTATTTAAATAAATGTAACTAATTTTGTTAGCTTGCTGCACTACATAATTTTGATCTTTGTGTAAATGGTTTAGCAGAATGTGCCTAGAAGTATCTCATCCTCATTAATCATTTTAAAAATGCAATAAATAAATAAATAGAGAGAGGCTTTAATTTTGCCTGTTAGAAGATTTAAGAAGGCATTAGCAGAAAACTAATTTCTTTCATACTTATATATATTTTTTTACTTTTACGGGCATTGTAAATACCCTCCTCTTGCTTAATTATAAAAGTAGCAAAATCATTTTTAAAATATAACTCTCTGTATGAATTTTATACGACTCTTTTGCTACATATTCTGATTATCCAAATTGACTATTTTCAGTAGTTCCACAATGTACTGTTACAGAAATTTCACTCTTTTTTCCCTTCTGGTTGTATCAGTGTCCACCTGTGAAGCTGGATGAATGTCATTGTACTGTAGTGTGTGTATCTGTGTGTATGTATTTAAAAATCTTGAAAATGTTTGATTTTAAGCCCAGAACTGGAAATTGCTTCCATGTGAAAGGCAGAAAGGCCCAAAGATGTGGAGGTGGAAGGGAAACAGGTACATTTTAACAAGGTCTAGCAAGCCACAGGCTGTCCTAAGTCATCGTTACCAAAGTATCTGTTATTTCAAAACAATGTTTTTCTTCCTTGACTTCTACAGTTGAATTCATGGGATGGTATTGTGTACATGTAGGGAACATATGTATGTGTCAGGCCCAGCTAATGATGGTTGAGCTCCTTATGCCAGATACCTGATGTATAATATCAGCAGTCACATGATTCAAGAACCTGACATGAAGGATTTCCATGGCAACTCCAGAAACTACCAGAAATGGTTAACAAGAGAATGTTATGGTGGCGAAATTAAGGGAAAGTTGCATGTGGGCAGGCAACTAATCAATTCCCAACAGAAAAACAAAGAAGCAGGAAAAACTAGCATAACCACAAGTTTTCTACAATATGATGAAGAAAAGGCAAATATGAATGTATTATATGATTTTTCATAACAAATATTCAAAATCTTAGCCTCTTTGTGAAACCATAATATAGCAATTACCATACGAAACAAAAATATTCTGATCCCATTATCTTAGACTATCTTATATGGGGCTGCAGAAATTATACTTGGCCTGCACAATTAAAGGCTTACCAGGTCATAGTGAAATACCTGTCAGGAACTCAGTAAAGCTTCTCCTCTGACTGCCTCACTGAAATCATTAAGCATGATTATAGGTAGGGTTGCTGGGGTTGTCAATTCAGGGTTGTCAGGATGTAGGGTAGCTCTAGGAATTACTGGAAACTCTATGGTAAAATCATAGAGTTCCCAGTGGTTTTACCCAGAAGCAATGTCAAAATGTAGCTGATATTGCTGTTTTTAAAAACTTTACTTTATCCTTTCTCCTGCTGGTGGGAAGCCTGGGAGCTCTAATTATAGGCCGCAATATATAACTTCAGAATTTGAGTCCAGGGTATAGGCTTTCAAGAGTCAGAGTTCCTTCTGACTTTCTAGGGTCCCACAGGATAAAAAATCCTGCTGTTCTACTACAGACCAACACAGCTACCCACCTAAATACGTGACTGGTCGCCTTTTTCTTTTAGCAAAATTGGTTGAGTTTTTCAGTTATACAGTATATCCACAACTAACAGTGTGATCTTAAGCAGTTACTCTAAGCAGAATTACTCGAGTCTAAATCTATTGAAATCAATGAACTTAGACTGGAGTAACTCTGCTTGGGATTGCACTGTAAGTATCCCACTACAACTGCTCACAGAAGTTCTACAGGTTATTTTTTTTTAAATCATATACTAGTGCCTTTGAAATATAACACAATCTGCTATGGCATTAACTTGCCATCTAGTAGAGATCTATATCTATAGAACGACTAGTTATCATATGTAGCTAAGACTCCCATCTGTATGGCATTTACAAATATAGCAGAGGTCCCCAACCTTGTGAAGCCTGTAGGCACTTTTGAAATTCTGACACAAGGTGCAACCACAAAATTGCTGCTGCAGGACACTCAGCAGGGCCGTGCACAGAGAGGAAGCCAAAAGAAGGACGGTAATGTTAAAAATACACCAGGAAAGAGGACTGAGAAAGAATACAGCCAAAACTGTGCTGGCAGCTGCCACTGAAACAATGTTATTTTAATCTGCAAAGCCAATCAGCTCTTCAATGGCCAATCGGAAGTCCTGCTGGGCAAGAGACCCACTTGGCCCCAGCTGCTTTCTAGAAGCACTTGGTAGGCACCTGAGTATCATTTGAATAGGCATGTTTAGGATTGTTCCCAGTGTTCCACCCTAAGCAGATCTACTCAGAATCATATTGACGTTAATTCCATGGCGTGTACTCCCAGAAAAGCATTCTTAGGATTGCAGTCCACATTGCACATTCAAATCAGTACTGTATTACAAATCATTACTATATTACAGCAACAGGTTTTTTTCCCACAAAACCAAATCAGCAATATATTACTCAAAAAAATAAGGGAAATTTTACTCTACAAAACTTGAGCTTGAACTAAAGAGCAATAATACCAGTATCAAGATCGCCATTCTGTTATATGGACAAAAAGCATATGTGCTTGTGTGAGCTTGCACACACATGTAGGTGGATGTGTGTGCACATGGACATTTGGCCCCTTTGCTCAATGACCAAAGTAAAACAGAAGTCCAATGGCACCTTAAGACTAACTTTATTTATTACAGCATAAGCTTTCGTGAGTCAGAGCTCACTCTTCCTCAGATGCAATGAATGAAAGAAAACTATTTCTTTCCCTCTGGAATTCTCAAAGTGAAGAGTGCCATCTACTGAATTTCCCACCACCACTTCCTCTAGAAAAATTCCTTCTCCTTTGGCAAAGTGCTGCTGGCAGAGTTCAGCAGGCTTAGTCGTGATCTTCTGAGGGGGATATCATACTGTACAGCCATGTGAAAGTACATTGATTTGTCACAAAAATGTGGCTGTTGATTTTCTGTGCCATTTCCAAAACCATGCTTAAGGTGGAGTACCTCCCACCCCCACCCAGTAACTCCTCGTCGAACTCTCACTCTGTTCCATTCTTCCTTATCCAGACTGCCATCCTCTTTCTATAAGTGACTCTGGGGATTTAAATTGCTTTCAAGATACCTTCTTGAGTTAATTGTAAATTATGTCTAGAAATGATAAGGGTCATCCATGTCACAGGCAGCTCAGGCAATTATAGTGTATTAAGATGGTTCTGAAATTTATAATCAAAGTGATTCCGTCTCATTCGTGTTTGGGTTTCATATAGTTATCACAGATCAGAAACATGACCTTTGAAAAATAGTCTTCATATATTTGGGGGATGATAGAGTTTTTGAATTTCTAATTCATTGATGGGCTTTTGGGAACCTCTTTTGAAATGTCTGGTGTGTGTGTTTTTTTCTAAATTGCAGCTTTTGTGGTATAGGTGTATTGAACGGTTCCTATCTTTGAAAACATTAAAGGGGGGAGAGGGGAGAAACTGGAGACCCATTTCATAAAGATACTCAAAGATGATTGTTTGCTTTGTTGCTTCCGTGCTTGGTAAAGCCAGCACCAGAAGAGTACTGTAGTTCTATAAAAAGTATTTGAGAGCATAACAAAACCTTCTAGACTTTAATAACTATACATGACAGATCTGTCCTCTCTGGCAAGGTTAACTGTTTCTCCCAAGGAGTTAAGTGGCATATAAACTATTGTTCACACCATTTGTGCTAACAGCCTAGCATGACCTCAAATACTGTAGTGGTCATAGAAGGTATCCAGTACAATACATTTATCAACAAAGGGAAAAGGACCACAGGGGAAGAGCTGACTTTAAGTGTATTAGGGATCTATAAGGATAAATGCCTAGGCTCTCTCCACAGCAAAAAGTAATTACCGAACCATTGTTTCTATAGTGTTAATATTTTTTCATAGTTCTTTAGAAATATAAGCTATTTAGTTCCTGGGCTGACATTTGTACTGCATTATATTTCATACAATGCATCTACACTAAAGTGTAGAGCAATCAAAGAGCTGTGAGATCATTTGGCTTTTATAGGAAATCATCAATAGAAATAAAATATGGGGGAAGAGAATAACTTAAGATTGGTATTTATTATTAATATAGCTAAACGATCTAATTAACAATAGCCTGAATGGCTGAATTTTTAAGGGGTTTAATGTTTTAAAACAGCGTGCATCATTTAAAATATGCATAATTCTACACACATGCACGCAAGCCTACATTTGGAAAAAAAATCCATTTCTTCTCATTCTTTCTCATATGTAACCTTATCAAGAGCTTCTTTACACGCACAAATGAATTGTTATATCAGTGGCTGGTGGAAGTTGGGGAGATAGATGGCTGAACTCTTAGCTGAATGTCCGTTCAATGTACCATTCCACAAAGTCTACTCTGAAGAAGTGCTGAGAACTGAGTATCGAGGCCCGTATTAGCATCTGTTCATTGCTCATGTCCTGGTTGTGTACGTATCTTGCTGTCTGACCAAAACAGGCTAGAACAAGATGTTTCTCTTGTTGGGAAAAATGGTTAAAAATAGCTTTAAATCAGAGGTGCAATGGATCTTGAATCAAAATCATTTACTTCTAAAGGGAAAAGGGTCACAGGATTGCTACAAAATAATAAATGCCAAGAGCTACATTCTTACTACTTGTTACAAACAAAGAGCTGGGATAACTGAACGGAGAATCTTCTTCTTCCTCCTTCTTCTTGAACCTAGAAAGAAAGTCACCTGACCTGTTGACCAATAACAGTTTACAAACACACTTCAGTTTCCCGGGCTTGCAGATTATTGCCTCTGTGCCAGGTTCCCTTTCCAGGTCAATCTAAACAATAGCATGGTAGGTAAACACATTAACCCCATAATGACTGAATGTCAGACTTTGCAACACACATATATTCCAACATCTCTAAGGTAGATGGATGTGCTTTTAGAATTTTATTTTCCTTATCCAATTCCTGTGCAAGGCAAGTATTCAGACTCAGAATTATCCACAGGTACCTGTTGCAGTTTTTTCACACTGGCAACATTATTTTAAACATAATTTATGTTAACAGCGATTCATCTGAAATGGGGGTCACCAAACTTTACTTTATGAGAGCTACTTCTGAGTAATGAAAAATATCCTGAGCTACTTTCTCCCGATTGCCTGGTGTGTTACTGGATTTTATTCCGGCCTAGAAAGAGGGCTGGTTCTAAGTTTTGGCGGGATCCGGGCAGTGAGTACCTCTGGCCCCATCTGCCAACCACCAGCCCCCCCATATCTTCCTTCCCACACTCACACATCCATGAATATAGTTTCAGGTGGTCTGTAGTAGAAGAGCAAGATTCAGGTCCAGTAGGGAGCTTTGACTCTCGAAAGCTCACACTCTGGAAATCTAGTTGGTCCATAAGGTGTTACTGGGCCCAAATCTTGCTCTCCATCATCCACGTAATACATGCGCACCCTTTCCCCAACAGCATTGGCTAATGTATGCAGCTGGCACAGCTGCTGCCATGGCCACCAGGAGTGCGGCCACTGTGTACCATCCACATGCCCCTCTCCAGTGATACAAAGCAGCTGGAAACAAGGATGTCAGAGCACTTCAAGCAAACTGATGGGGAAGGGCATGCAGACAGATGGTAAAGGAGGCGTGGGGATAGACATCAGTAGCAATGGGCCCCAGCAGAAGTTTTGGGCCCTGGAACTGCCTCACCTTAGGGTCTGCTGATGCAAGCCCTTCCTAGAAACAGAGCATGGTCTAGAAAGAGCACCAGAATGAAGGTATCACCTAAGCAGCATAGTGAAAAATCCTATGAAATAAACTTTTTAAAAAACGCCTCAAACAGATCTTTTTGTTCTTTTCCTGGATTTTCTAGGGCACTCTACATGAGTTACTCCACAGCAGCAACCTGTTGGAAATCCATGGTTTGCAACTCAGACAGTCCCTTGTCATCCAGCGATATTTTAACTAGGAATCCCACAGATACTTCTAGATCCCATTCTTGCTCTTTATTCGTCTCAGAATATCACAGACATTCTCATGGTATAAAAGTTAAGCCAGTTTTTTTGTGCAAGAAATATATGGCTGTTGCTGTTCGTTGTTGTCCATTACATTGTTGTCAGACCACAGTAATCACTTGCAAGTTGGTTTCCCTGTACAAACCACCCAAACCAGTTGTGAATGATCATGACAGTGTAACAGTAGTGCAGAATCCAACAATGTTTGAATGCAGCCTAAGTGTGATTCCTCCTTTTACATTTCTAGCTATTAACTGCTTCACTAAGTTCTATACACATATAAGCAAATGTATTTATTTGTTTGAAACATTTTTAAACCACTGTCAAGATTGATCTTGAGGGTGGTTTAAAAAAACAAACAAACATCCCAAACAACAATGCAAAAAAAATCAGTGAAGAAAAAGAGGTGATCTGTAGGATTCTAGCAAGAGATAAAGGAATGTATGTAGCTAGAAGTACTATATATCCATGATGGACCCTGATTTTTACAGTTCATGTCTAAGATGTCCATACAAATTCATAATACCTTCATGCCAAAGTGACTGATTAATAAAAAGAACTTAGATTATAAAGGCCAATCAAATGCAAAAGACATCTTTTGTCTTTTGCAAATTGGCATCATCCAATCAAATGCAAAGGACACCTTTAGAAAATATAGGCCATTTTTTTGTCTTGAGCAGTAGCAAACATTTGTCTAGCTTTTAATGCTGGTGCTTAAAATATACTAGAGAGAAACTACACAAGACAAGTTATACTAGCTTGAGCAAGTGAACAAATTTATGAGTGGGCTGACATTCATCTGCTGTCTTTTTGTAAAAGTTGAGTTAGTCAGCTGAAATCAAAGCAACAGAGGTCTTCAATGAATGACAAGAATGCCCACTGAGAACAATGGGAGAGGTTTGAAGTAGAGATGGGCACAAACAGCAACACGAACAAAAAAAAAGCCACGAACAGACCAATCTGCTGTTTGAGAACAAGCTGTTCTTGAGGCCCCATTCTAAACAAACAGGTGGTCGTTGCAAGCCTCCTTCGTTGCTGTTCGTCTTGCTGTTCGTCAAGCCAGACAGTCTGGCACCTGCAATCAATTCCCTTGGCAACTTAGGCAGGGATTGTCGGAACTCTCTCTGAACTCCTGCTGTTGTCCTGGAAACCTCAATCCAAGCCCAATTTAGCTTGATAGGCAGGCCTTCCTTTCAAGTGTGGAGCTCCAAATTTGTTACAAAGGAGCAAAGACCAGGGGGGAGGGGGGCTCCCATCTCTCGCTTAACAGACAGTGGAGAGGGAGAGACAGTTGCTGTTGGCATTTTGATAGAGACAGTGCATTGATGCTTGAATTTTCTTTGTGTGTGGTGGGATAGGGATCTACCCCTTCAGGTTCCAGGGCTGCTGCCAGGCTCTGGGCCAAGCTATTATTTATTATTGGTACCTTTCCTGGTGCCTGCTCAGGTCAGGTTTCTGGGAGTGGTGCAGTAGAGATCTTGACCAAACTTGGATGATGGCTGGAGGAGAGCCTGCTGGCCCCCACAAACAGCCAACAATGAACATGTTCGTGAACAGGTCATGCTCGTAAGTGTTCGTGAGTCCCTGTTTGTGGACGGCAATGAACAATGAACATCATGTTCGGGTTTTTTTCTGTTCGTGCCCATCTCTAGTTTGAAGGCTCATTGGTTATAATATTTATTTGCATTGGCTCCATTGAAATACATTGCAGCACAGAAAAAAGTTGCAACAAAAATGCAGAATGGAGTAAGAGAATCTTGCTCTGGGGTTGAAATGACAGCCCCCAGAATGGAATGATGGTCCTTGGGATCAGATAAACTGCTCTGGGGCTGGGATGATGGCCCCCAGAATGGAATGACAGAATGAGCTGTGAGCAACGGCACCTGGCCAGTCTGCCAGCTGGACTGCCTCCCGCAAAGCAGCCCTAGCATGGATATGCGTGGAGGAATGAGCTGGGCAGGGTGGCTGACAAAAAGCATTTTGATAGCTCTCCCCTTCCCATCTACATGCACAAAGACGAGGTGCAACATGGGTTGCAATCCCCTGTCTCAGAGGACCTGGGATAAAACTCACGCCCCTCTGTTCACAGGATCAAGAGGTATGTGACTACTTGAGCAAGTGCACAGAAGGTTAAAGGGAAAACACGTGTTTGTTCACTTGCACAAAGTTGTGTAACTAGTATTGTATAATTCCCCTCCTAGTTGTTCACAGAAAAAGAAAATGTGGTAGGGTTTCTTCTTTTTAAATTCTCTAATCAATTGCCTGTGCCCATGGCAGTACGTTTGAGGGGTTACAAAGTAACTTCTAACAATCCTGTTGTCTCACTTGATTCTATTCACTCACAAGACCTGCAGTCTTCTGTGACATTCTACAGCTATGAAGATATCAACTTCTCATAACCTTCTTTGCTGTTTAACATATGTTCATTTTTGTTGCGTTATTAATATTCTAGCTTAGTTACACGCTAATGGCCTTCTTATTTTCTCTCCATACAGATATACTTTTTGGGTTTGGGCCTTCATTTACATGTCATGTTTCATCATCTGTCCCCTCCTAGGTACAACTCTTTTACTGACAATTCCTTCAAAGAGAAAGCAAGCAAGCAAGCAAGCAAGTTGTTTGTGCATAAAATCATTTTTATCAAAAACAATTTCTAGCAAAACACAGCATTGTCATCTGCCCTAAAAGTATTATACTTATTAATATTTTAGATCACCCAAGTAGTTAGCATTCGATCACAACTACCTGGTAAGCCTCCCCACACTTTCTTTCTGAATGTATATAGAGCAGACAAATAATACTAAGGTCCGGGGCCAATTTTTTCCTTCAGTTATTCAGGCCTCCATTACTCTCAATTTGCAATTCCATCATATTTTAAAAGTTTTGGAGTGCATCAGTGACTTTTCTTTAAAATGAAAGTTCTCAAAGAATCTGAAGGCTGAATGGCTACGCTCTGCAATACTTTTGAAGAATGCTTTTATAAATATGAGTTCGGCTGCAGAAATCTCTGCAGCTGAAGACTTACTTATTTACTCATTCCAGAATAAGCCTTTTGTGCAGGTTACGGAACTAACCGGAATGTGCATCTTGATGCGTATGCTCGTCTACACCATGATCTTATCCAGATTCTGTTGAACTAATTGGCAGAGTATTTTGCTATAAACCAAGGTGTGTTACTATCAAGACACGGCCACTGTAGGGTACCTGTGACCAGGAGGGGGGAATAGGCTTCATTCATAAAACACGTGGCTTTTGTATCACATGTGCAATGAGAGTTTTATGCCTCCCAGGTGTACACTGGCTCTTTTCTGTTTGTGATCATTCACAGCACATTAGGAGAACTGGTTTTGCAATGTAAGTACTGCGTTTTTTGCTACAGGGCAAATAGCAGCTCCATGGGGTAGTTTGAAAATGTGAAAATAGCATGTAGAGGAGGAGGCTAAAGCCACTTCTTCCTGAATCCTGGAACTGTATACATTAAATACTGGTGAGTGTCAAGGCATTGCACTCCCATTGCAACGGTGATACGAAGTCCTTGTGTTGTTCCTCAACTTACATGAGAACTGAGTAATGTATAGATGGAAGCTTAGACTCTAGGACTGTGAGAAAGGCCTGCCTGCCTGTGATTTAAATTCTGTACAGAACTTGGATGGAATATATCTCCAAGAGAAAATCCCCCTTTATACTTTTTTGTTCATCTATAACACACATTATGCTGTATCCATTGACTGGAGATTCAAGTTATCTGAATAACAGCACAAGACTACATTTTCTGTAGCTGAATCTGAACCTGGCTAAATGAATGGGAAGTTCTACTGGGCAGTAACATTTATATATCATGCATTTCCAAGATCACAATTTTTAAAAATTTGTTTAACAGTGTTTCAGATTGCTATGGTTCCCAAGAGTCCTTCTATTTCTTTTTAATGAAGCACAAAAACTATTCTTAAAGAACTGATATGTTCTGAACAGCGTAATGTTGGAATGCTATATTTTGGCAAGGTGTACATTTGATTGAATTGCCAGGACGAGCATAAGTGATTATTTCTACTTCACTTCTAAAAATACTTCTGAGCAGACACTAGTAATATTTATTGATCGGGCTCATAATATCCCTGTACCGTTAAACTTTTTTGCAGGTTAAAAATGTAGTTCATAGGAAGAGACCCAATCAGATATTATGTGTGGGTTACGATAAGTCGAGTATTTTCCTAATAATATTTTATGGACGCAGCAGTGGCAGTCCAGTGCTACTATGAAAACATCGTTTGAAACATACCTTTTTTACACCACATTCCCTCGATCAAGGCTGTGGACATGCACCTATTTTAACAGTACAGTCTGTTTTATTAGAAGTGAAGTATATTGTTCATAGATTAAAACTCTAGACTTCTAGCATAATGTTTCAAACACAGCCTACATTTTCCCAGACTCTGCTGCTAATGCAAAGGGAATTGAAAACCAGGCCATAATTTCAACTATTCTGTACAATTGTATCCAAGCAGCCCCCACTGTTCAATATTCTTAAAGGTCCTCTTGACCCTTTCCCTTTTATTATGTGCTTTTCAGATTTGGAAAGAACTTACTCCCATTGCCAAGCGAAAGGTTTGTTTGGCAGGTGAAAGACCCATATGCTAAATTCTGGAATACATTTCCTAAAGGCAGTCGTTAATCCTTGCTATTTTTCTTATCTGGCCCTTTCCTTGGCCTTTTGGGTTGCGTTTAGTTTTAACTTTGCTGTGGCTGTGGAACTGCCCCTAGGGCTGCTGTAGGGGTCAGGCTGCTGATGGTCTGCCTTTTCTTCCTTCATGTCATTGATGGAGAATGTAACTCTTACCTCAGAAAGGTGCCATTAAAAACCAAAGCCTTAACTTTCTGAATTTTTCCATTTTGCCTCTGGAATTGTCGTATGCATGTGGTAGCATATGTCCCACAGCATTCACTGAATGAACAAGCGGACTCTTTTAAGAATAATTTGACTTTCTTGTGCCACAGAATATAAATACCTTCAAAAGTTGCATGACAGTTGTCCTACTGAGTGCTATTTTTACTGCACATTCCTTCTATCGGCACTTGCTTATTGTTTTTATTGACAGAATCCCTGCTTCTTTCTGTTTTTTTTAAAAAGAAATTGAATAGTGAATCAACAACGATGAGCTATTTACTGTACGTTATTTCTATATCATTTCCCATAATTACAATAATGGCTGCTGATGGAAATTTCAGTTTATGTGAATCATTTTATACTTGTTATTTATTATCCTAACCCTTCAGTTCACAAGATGTATCTTCTCCGTTAATTTTAATTTCAGTGTCTGGCTATTATATTGTACATAATCCTATCAAAGTCTGTCCTTCATGCAACATTTTCAGTGATATATTATCACAGAGCCCATTAATGAATGAGCTCCATATCTTACCAATACTGTTTTAGATACTATTTTATTAATTTTTTAAGCTAGGATTCTTTACAAGGGTACCCACATCTATTTCTGTAAAAACTGATAGTTTGTTTTACAAGGAGTGTGTCAACGGAAAGCTTTAGCTTTATATTTTCAATACAGACTTTAGTTTCAGGATGCTTAATACCTTATTTTTAATAAGTCTTTCTATTTAAAATGCTGTATTTGCTTCAGAAGTTTATACAGTGCCTTTCCAGAAAACTGCTGTTATGAAGTACTGTTTCACATCTTATTTGAGTTCTTTTTCAGGAGGGAAAAAAATCCAAATTAGATTTCTACCAAATAGAAATGTTTGCAATGTTTGTAAAAAGCACTAAATTTGGAGTTGAAAAAGACAGCATATAAATGTTTTAAATAAACTAACACACACACGCAAATAAATCAAATTAGTAACCAGAAGTATTTGTATATTGTTTTTATAACCTATATCGTCATAATCAGGGCTTGACTGGGTGGGTTTCATCAATGATGTTGCTTATGCTGGAGTAGAAGGAGGAGACTTGCAACCAAGCTGCTGCTTTCAGAGGGACTTTCTCCAGGACAAGAGGATGATAGATGTTAAGTGGTGACCTACTACAGCACAAAGCTGTAGTAATTTTTCTATACCCCCTTTTACTGAAAACATGCATGGATTCCATTCTTATGATCTGCATCTCTTTGTGGTGCCTTCTTGCATAGCTGTGTGATCCTCATTCTTCTGGATAGATCTTTTAAAGTCATGACGACGATTCTTTAGAACGGTCTTCCAAAGGAGGTTCAAAGGGTTGCCCCTTTCTAGGAGAGCTTGCATAGGGCTTCTTTGCTGAGATTGTAAAGAACATACTGTGATTGTTAAAGGGAATGATTTTATTATTGTAGTGATGTCTGAGTGTATAATGCTGACTTTAAGAACTGAGACACAGTTCTGCCATTATTACCTAACATCACTTTTTTGCATGACAATCATTTCCTCCTCTATGTTGAGAGTGGGGAGTCCTAACAACACTTCAAATGTAAGTCACAAATGGGGACCTTGCTGTGTCAAAAAGTAATGTAGGAAATGAGCTCCTGGCACAAAATTCACATTTCAGGATGTCCAAAATTCAAAAGACAACCCTTTAAGCAGGCAGTCCCCCCTCTGATTCCTAAGTAAACTAAATAATGTCCCCAGATATTTTAAAGTTTGCAATTGTCATATTTGATTTGGCTAGTTCCATTATTTTTGAAACATTTCTAGTATCTGCCTGTATTTTGCCTAAACAATCCAAACCTTGAAGGCTCATGGTAAATTTCACTACAAACTAAGCCATCACATATGCTCTGTCTAATAGTCTGTACCTTTCCTGATTTGCTTCTATGATGCAATGAGTGTTTCTTACTATAAGTTTTTGCATGAAGGAGTTTTATACTCTTCATTAGGAGTAGAGCACCGCTATTGACATGCAGAACATAGAATTGACTAATTTCAGGCAGTTGCATAATCTTTGTAGTTATATTAAAGCATGCTGACAGTATAGAATTAGAGGCCAATATTAAAACGTCCTTAAACTGCAGCATATATAGAAAATGTAAATAAGCCTTATGGTTTTTCGGAGGGATATTAAATATACATGCAACACTCTGTAGCAAAGATTAATAGCTTAGGGATGATGCATTGTTATGGAAACATAACCCCTATGATATATTTCAAGTGTATAGCTGCGGCATCTTGCATAAACAAAATATACCCCCTTGACTAGTTTGTACAAATATGCCTCATTAATTTTTATATTGGATCTATTTAAGTTTTCCTTGTGTAGATTTTAAAGGAAATGAATTATTTATAGTCCAATGAGAAACGGATGTTCAGTTTACAAAGTTGCACGCGCCAAAACATCCCAGTGCAATCTGTTCACGTTCCTTGATTTAACAGTATCTAAATACTGTCAGTCTGTAAAATTAACAGGGTTGTCCTACATAGTGTTACTCCAGTAAACCAATTGAAATAAATGTACTTAGACTGGAGTAAGTCTCCATAGGATTACACAGCAAATCTCTTCAAATAAATCGTCTGCTGGGTTATTTTTACACTAGTTTTCCCTTTTTGAGAAAAACAGCGAATGGTCATTCGTGGATGGAAGCAAATTTCCACATCTGTATCCTTCGATGGAAAGAGAATCTCATTAGCCATACAGTAAAGAGTCCAGTAGCACCTTTAAGACTAATCATCTTTATTGTAGCATAAGCTTTCGAGAGCCACAGCTCTCTTTCTCAGATGCATTTCGTCAGATGCATTTCGAGAGCTGTGGCTCTCGAAAGCTTACGCTACAATAAAAATGGCTAGTCTTAAAGGTGCTGCTGGATTCTTTGTTCTTTTGCTACTACAGACTAATGTGGCTAACTCCTCTAGATCATTAACCATAGGATCATATATTTAGAATGGACTAGCTCAATCTAATTTTGGGGGGGGGATTAAGCTCAAAGCAAACCAAATAGCTGATTGAGAATGGAGAGGGCTAGATTTATTTATTTTTCTCAGGCCCCTGCTACCTTTGATATTCTAAACTTTTCAAAGGACTATGTGTGTGTAAGCCTAACTTCCTCATGCACAGTATGTTGGATTGGGACCAATGAGTCTCATGTAATGAAATCCTGTTTCCTCAGTTAGGAGATTTGCTCCGGAGAAGAACACCCTGCTGTTCCAGAGCAAAGATCCTCATTTAGTAGATGGAAGTCATTGGACCCAAATCCAAGTGTAGTAAGCATGAAAAGTTAATCTTTTATTATTTACTGGAGACCCAGTTTGGAGCAGTGGTTTAGAGTGTGGGACTCTAATCTGGAGAACCAGGTTTGATTCCCCACTCCTCCCCTTGGGTCAGTCACAGCTTCTAGGAGCTCTTTCAGCCCCACCCACCTCACAGGGTGATAGTTGTGGGGATAATAATAACATACTTTGTAAACCGCTCTGAGTGGGTGTTAAGTCATCCTAAAGGGTGGTATATAAATCAAATGTTGTTGTTGTTGTTATTTGCTTGCTTTATATCCTCTCCTTTCTCCCCAAATGAGAACCCAAAGTGGCTTGCACTGTTCTTCACTCCTTCATTTTATCCTTATAATTTAAGAACATGATATAAGAACTTAGGAATGCAAGAAGAGTCCTGCTGGATCAGACCAGTTTCCCATCTAGTCCAGCATCCTGTCTGCTACAGTGGCCAGGCTGCTATTCTGGAGAGCCAGTGACGGGGCGTAGAGGCCGAGGCCTTCCCCAATGTTGACTCCTGGCACTGGTAGTTAGAATTTCACTGCCTCTGGATGTGGAAGTTTAGTCATCATGGCTAGTAGCCACTGATAGACATCTCCTCCGTGAATCCGTCAAATCCCCTTTTAAAGCCTGTGGCCATCACTACATCCTCTGGCCGCAAATTTGATTTTTAACCACTCATTGTGTAAAGAAATATTTCCTGTTGTGGGTATAATCTGTCTAAAAGAGCAATATATAAACACGCTGTTGTTGCTGCTACCCTGTGCATTAGTCTGCCCTTAGTAATCTCTTTTCTAAACTGAAAAGTCCCAGGCCCTTCAGGGTTTCTTCACAGGAAAGGTGGTCCAAACTCCTAATCATCTTGATCGCCCTCGTCCATACTTTTCCCAGCTCTACAAACTCCTTTTTGAGATACGGTGACCAGAAGTGCCCACAGGATTCCAAATGAGGCCGCATCACAGATCTGTAAAGCAGCATTGCCATGTTAATTTTGATCCCTTTCCTAATAACCCCCAGCATAGAGTTTGCTTTCCCCCTGCTGTGGCACCTGAGTTGACGCTTCCATTGAGCTATCCATTGTGATCCCCAAGGTCTCTTTCCCTCTCACTCTAAGCAAATTCAGACCCCATTAGAATATACTTGAAGTTCAGCTTTGTTGTTTCAGTTATACTTGCCTACATTGAAATTCATTTGCCACATAGCTGCTCATTCACTCAATTTGTGGAAATCCTCCTGGAGCTCTTTACAGTTGGCCTTAGTTTTCACCAAGATAATTAAGCTGAGAGTATGTGACTGATCCAAGTTCCGCCAGCAAGCTTTCATGGAGGAATGGCATGTAAACCTGCTTCTCCTAGATCCCAGTTTTAACCACTATACCACACTGATTCTCTGCAGTGCATATTTTTTCAAAGAGCAACTTTAAG
Source organism: Eublepharis macularius (assembly GCF_028583425.1). Taxonomy (NCBI): domain Eukaryota; kingdom Metazoa; phylum Chordata; class Lepidosauria; order Squamata; family Eublepharidae; genus Eublepharis; species Eublepharis macularius. Next base: position 76,979,354 of record NC_072798.1, read on the forward strand.
ACATGCTTTTGTTAATTATCATATTGGGATTAACCTATGGCCCTCAGTGTTTATCAGCTTTCTGATTTTTATTTTATTTATTTATTGTATTTATTGTCCACCTTTCTCAAAGAGACTCAAAGCACAGTATAATTAATAAGCTCAGTGTAGGTCAATACTAACAACATGAGAAGGCACTGAATGAGCAATGTGCTAGGACTAGTATTGCTAGAATCTGAGTAAGCATAGCATACTCAGTTTAGGGTAGTGATTAAGAGAGGTGGAACTCTAATCTGGAAAACTGTTGGATTCCCCGCTCCTCCACTTGAAGCCAGCAGGGTGACCTTGGGTTAGTCACAGCTCTTCCAGAGCTCTCTCAGCCCCACCCACCTCACAGGGTGATTGTTGTGGGGATAATAATAACATACTTTGTAAACCGCTCTGAGTGGGTGTTAAGTTATTCTGAAGGGTGGTATGTAAATTGAACATTGTTGTTATTATTATAGGCTATGAGACATTATATCAGTAGAAAACAACAAAATGATGACAGGGTAATATATGCTGCAAACTGATAATACATCCTATACATAGTGGTATAATCCACAGTCCTTTTCCCTTTACAAAGCACCTTCCTAAACAACTGTGTTTCACACAATTTGCAGAATGACAGGAGTATGGGAGTCTTCCTGACCTCCTCAGATATGTCATCCACAAAGTGGGGACCACAACAGAGGAAATGTATACAGGCGGGTTGTTGATCTTGCACCAGCAGAAGGTCCTGAATAGGTGAGCAAAGCTGTTCTGGGAGAACATAGGAGGAGATGGAGTCTTGGAGATATGAAAGTCCAAGGATAGGCAGGTCTTTGTATGTCATAGTCAGTACCTTGATTTGAACGTGGAAACTAATGGGCAGCCAGTGGAGCAACTGCAGAATGTGCACTCCCCATGAAACTCCTGAGAACAACCAAACTGCATCATTCTGTACCAAATGGAGTCTCCAGATTGACTTCAAGGGCAGACCCATGTAGAGTGCATTACAACAGTCTGATCTCGATGTTACCATGGCATGGATCTAAGTGGCTAGGTCAGCTGAGTCAAGATAAGGGGCCATCTTCCAGGCTTGATGAAGTTGGAAGAAAGCATTTTAATACTTTAAATAGTCAAAATATTAGAAATGCATAAAGAATGTACTTAGTCAAAAATATGCTACCCAGTGTTCAGATTTACAGCTATATTTGCCACACCATTAAACGTAGAAACCTGCCCAGGATGACCCTCTAAAAGCTCAAATTGGTGGGGAGAATATTATGGCTCTCTTAACAGTGGGGGGAACTGTGTTTGTGGTACACGTGCAGAGATCAAAGACAAAAAAACCATCAGTAACAATCAACACATTTCTGTGACCTGTCAATACAGCATTTGATCTAAACTTTCATCCCAATATTCAGGCTTCCCCAAAACCATGACAAATGCTACCAGTAAACTTGTACCTGACTATTCACAGATCATTGTCTGGTATATACTCTTCCTTGATGGATATACTGTCCTGGGTTATATTTTCCATGGATTATCCTACACAATATTTACCAAATATGTCACTTCTACAAATGTTTAGAATTGCTTGTCGTCTTTTGGAATTTAGAAGCAGCAATAGCTTGAAGGCAGAGCAATGTGATATCTGTCAGAGATATAAAATACCATAATTATGTCTTCAGATGTTCTAATCTATTCATTACTTTCTGGGCCTGCAACTAGAAAAGGAAAGAAAATTCTGAATGCCGTATGTGGCATTTACATCTCTTGTTTGTTTATATCTGTCATCTACATCAGTGCAAGTGGGATAAGTCCCTAAGCATTGCACCACTCGTACTGATAGTCAGTAAGCATTTGTTAAACTACACATGGCATTACTGTAATGAGTCAAAACAAGATGATTGTGACAAGTCAAAAGATTTTGGGTGGTGCTGTGGCTACCTAACGCTTAATGCGCCATCAAATTAGGGTGCTTTGAGAGATGGTGATCCGGTGGAATATATTCATCCATGAAGGTGCACAGGCAAATGTATTGGTGCAAATGATAGTGATCATTTTGCAACCCTTATTGAAGTAAAATGTAAGCTTCCCTAAAGCAGTCATGTCTCAGGCTACATCGCAATGGAGAACTTCACCCTTAGCATACAAGCCGACAGTAAGGTGAAGGATTTGTCAACTCACTTCGCCCTTCTACAATTAGGTCGATTCCCTTGAAAAAGAAGAGGCATCAAATCTGCAAAGGACAAAAAAAATCACACATACTCCAAAACACTTTGTGGAGCTTTTTTTTTTTTTTTTTGAAAGCTTTCTTTCCCTTTGTGGGAAAGAAAATTGAAAAAGCTCAGAAGAATTTAGTCCAAGGAGCCAAAACAAAACAAAATGGCAACCCTGCTAAGTAGTCTTAGAAGGAACTGTTGCCCTCAAAAAATCTGAGGTAATATAGAAAACTAGAAATAGGTATGGGTGCTTTGTTCTCCTCTTAAGTAAATACTCTGGCGACTGCACCTTTGACATCTGCTGAAGTATTAGCCTGTCTGACTCACAGTCTCTCCCTTCCAGTTCTGGGATCCTGAGATTCAGGATTATAATTTTAAAACAGATATTGTACAACTTTCCATAACAGTGCATAGTGCAGTTTTTAAACTATCTAAAATCTTCTCTCTTAGTGAGATGAATATAAGATCTTAGCAACAAGAAATCTTGAGATCCTCAACCAACAAGAATAAAAAGTGGGCAAAGAGTGAAAAAGAGGACAAATGTCAAAGGGCATCAAATTTCAATTACTGTCATTGTCATTTTCAAATTAACACTTTTTGCGGCCCCAGGGGCAGTAGGTGAGACAGAAGCAATGGAACACAAGACATTACACACCATGCTGGAGGAAAACTGGCCATAACTTTATTGATTACAGCCAGGGCCGGCGGGCCCATAGAGGCCAGGTAGGCGGTGGCCTCAGGCACGGGGTACCGGAGGGGGCGTCGGAGGAGGTGCGGAGGGCAGGAGCGCGCGCCACAAAGCAGCAGCCTCCTATCCCTCCCACCCTGCACCACCACCACCACCACCAGCACAAGCCCCCGGCTGGGAGCAGCTGGTGCAGACAGGCATCTGCAGTGGCGCAGGCAACCGAACGGGAGAGCTCAGAGGCCGCCCACCGCAGCGATCGAGGCGGTGGCAGCGGGCATGTGTGTGCGCGCTCCCGTGATGACATCACAAGTGACATCATCATGCAGGCCGGTGCGCGCACGCAGAAGCACGCGCAGGGGGGGGGGGGCGCCCAGCCGGCCGGCTGCAAGTGCCGCAAACCCTTGCACCACTCCTGATTACAGCTAGAGATGGGCACAAACTGAAATATGAACCAAAGTTCATGACAAACCGGGCTGGTTTGTGGTTCGTGAACCAGCAGTTTGTCAGAGTCCATTTTTGATCAACTACCACGAACTTTAGGCTGGTTCATTTGGTTTGTTTTTTGGTTCATCACTGTAGACAGCCTGGCGCCGATCAATCAGTTTCCTAGGAAACAGGGGATAGACTTCTGCAGACCTTCTGCTGACCCAGAAGTGGTGTGGAATAGGGTATGGGTCCAAGCATCAAATAACCTGCCTGCTGCTTAATGGCATCTCTCCAAGCCTGACTGCTGGGATCCAAGCGCAGGGTGGCAGGGGTGTGAACTCCACCTGGATGCAGCCCCACTGTGGTTCCCCGACCACCTCAGAGCAAAGCCAGATGTTGGCCCCTGATCTGGGCATATCCTCCTATGGCTTCCCCCCAAGATGCTTTAAGGCCCCCCCAAATGGCATGAGATAGTTGGCATAGTCTGCCCCCAGTTGGATCTGGCTCAATGCCCCCAGGTTGTGACAGCACCATGAGTACACTAAATAGTAATCTGCATTCCAGTGCACCAACAGAGGGAGGGAGGGTGGAAAGTAAGAACAGCCAGCCACTCTCTTGTGCCTGGGTCAAGGGGGAGAGAAGCTGGAGAGGAGCAATATTCTCAACCCTACCCCAGAAGCTGCCATGTCTCCTCACACTGCCAGCTGCACAGGATGAGATGCTGGGCCCACAATGTGGGAATTGTCCAAGATGCTCCTCTCCTAGCCATCATGGTGATGATGCTGACTAAAACACTCAACAGGGAGCCTAAGAAAGAAAGAGGGAGGCCCACATCCAGCCTTGGCAGCAAACCACCCCTCCAGTAAGTCAAGGAACTTGGCTTCTCAATGCCTAGAGAGGGTGGAGTTTTGGGAACTGAGGTAGCTCAATGGGAATGTGATGCCATAGAATCCAACCTGGAAAGCTGTCATCTCCTCCAAGGGAACAGAGCTCTGTAATTCTGGGAGATTTCCATGCCCTACCTGGAGGCTGGAAACCTATTGTGGACACAGGTATGTTTTAATATACAATGCATGAGGCATTTGTTTATATAGTGTATGCCATTTATTTGTGTAATATGGTATGAAATAACACCAGTCCTCCTCTTTGAGACAAATACTCTGCTGGAATAACTCATAAGGCAACTTCTGGATAGAAAAGCAGAACAGCATTTCCATGTCTAGTTCCTGTCTTTCAGTTTTTCAACCTAGTGATGTAAAGTTCTTGCTGGGTTAGCTTCTAAGTTACTTCACCAAACAAAATGAGTGCCTCAAGGAGTTTCTTTTCCAGTTGCCCCTGAGAAAGAGACCTCTACTGGAAACACACTGTGCCTTAAACAACAGCATGGTACATCATCAGGATCTCCCCCGCCCCCCCGTTATTACCTCACCAAAAACATTGCAAGGACTCCTCCACAGCATGGAGCTCTGCTTTGGTATTTCTTGTTATAAATTCCAGTCAATTCTACAAGAGTTCTTCATATCTTTGGTTAGAACCATATGAATATTAACCATGGCAACAGGCTCAGGGATGTTTATTGCTTAGGCAGGCTAAGCCCTGAAATTAATGTCTTTGTCACCAAGTTCAATTAAAGATTAAAGGAACGCTTGATGAAATATAATAGGTCCAACTTTCTCATGATATATGTCTTTTGAAGATAACTGAGCAACTCCCAACAGAATATTTAGTGCCCCTCCCACTCCCGTTTCTACCTTGGTGGCAGCATTGTGCATGAGGCCTTTTAACATAATTTTTAATATATCTGTAAAAAATGACTTCCTCTGAGTTGCCTGGTCATATTTGTTTTGGGTTAAGTCTGTGCTTGTACATCCCTAAGGAGCATAATTTAAGTCACGGAAGCTGATGAAGTGAATTTGGTGGTTGATAAGTAGGAAGTACTTAGATTTGGGGGCACATGTAGCCTTTCATGTACAAAGTTCTCATTTTAACATACCTCAGGCTACTGGCTTTCCTGATTTGCAGTTAATTAGGATTCTGATTTGGGTTGAAAAATTCCAATATCTACATGCCTTTTTATATGCATTTCAGATCATGCTGGCTGAAGCAAATAATTGTAGCTGTAGTCAATAAATCAGTGCATGCCGGAAGAGCTACTCTAGGTCTCTTCTCCACACATACCCTCTCTTTTGACAACAGCAAGCAAGTAAATCCTCTTATGTACACAGTTTAAAGGAATGTCCTTCTGCTGTCACGTAACCATTGATGAAAAATGATAGCCACTTCCTAGATTAAAAAAACAACAATATTAATGGTAGATATAGTTCTTTAAACAGTGTCAAACAGTGCTATCCTAAGAACACTTTTCTGGGAGACCTGAGTAGAAGTCTGAGCAGACCTGCTAAGGATTGCTCTAAAAATCTCCTATATACCCCCTATACTCTGTCAATACCTATTTTTTTAACTTTATAGGAGTCCTACAATGGATTTTTCTACATATTCATGTGTCCAAAGTTACACTATTTTGTATAAAACAAAAAAAAAGCTATGAAATAAAGAAGCAGGCACCAACAGCTGGGATTCAATGAGACACAACTTTCTTAAAAGAACATGAAAATAACCCCAGTGTATTAACCTCAGTGTAGAGGGATCCGATTGGCTGTCATCTTTGCAGTTGCAGTAACATAACAGGACCATAACAGGACTTACATTCCTTAACAGAGTTGCACCCATTTAAGCCCATTGGTGTTGAGGTTAAGAGCATGGGACTCTAATCTGGAGAGCCGGGTTTGATTCCCCACTCCTCCAATTGAAGCCAGCTGGGTGATCTTGGGCTAGTCACAGTTCTCTGGAGCTCTCTCAGCCCCACCCACCTCACAGGGTGTTTTGTTGTGGGGATAATAATGACATACTTTGTAAACCGCTCTGAGTGGGCATTAAGTTGTCCTGAAGGGCGATATATAAATTGAATGTTATTACTACTTGGAAGGGTGTATCTCTACATAGGACTGCACTGTAAATCACTTATACATTCTCCTTTTGGGAGTGTGGTACATGTGGGATGCTTTTGCCATTGAAGCTGCTTGCTGCCTCCCTGCCTGTCCCAGTGGGACAGAGTCAAGCACGTACTAACGTGTCTGTTGAAATCAAGTGCTTATGTTTGTCGAGGGCTTTTTTCTGGGAAAAGAGGTGGTGGAACTGAGTGGGTTCCCCTAGGAGAAAATGGTCACATGGCTGGTGGCCCCACCCCCTGATCTCCAGACAGAGGGGAGTTTAGATTGCCCTCTGTGCCGCTCGGCAGTGCAGAGGGCAATCTAAACTCCCCTCTGTCTGGAGATCAGGGGGCAGGGCCACCAGCCATGTGACCATTTTCAAGAGGTTCTGGAACTCCGTTCCACCGCGTTCCAGCTGAAAAAAAGCCCTGTGTTTGTCAATGACAACAAATATATTTATATAGTACCTACAGCTATAGATCCTCTGTGGATTCTGAAAACCAAGCTTAAATATTGCAGTAGAATGCCAAATTCTAGATACTGAATTTAGCACAAGAGAGAAAATGTCAGGTCCTGTGTCTACTACATAGGTCTAATGACATAAGCAGCACAAGAAAGGAAAAAGAGTAAACATTTACAATGAAATGCTATGGGCTGTTTTACTGACAATCTGTATAGGATATAGAAATCATTTAATACTCAGAAAAATGGAAAAATTCTGGCTTTTCCTCATCTCCCACCATGTAAATCCTGATTAAGCAGAGCTAAAATCTTTCCTCAGAAACTCTCTTCTTTTTTAATTAATCCAAATATGAGCTGGAGTGATAATTTCCGAATCAAATACAAATGCTCAAGTCAGACATCATTCATATGAAAAATCCTGCCTTTAAAAAAGATAGTTATATATCAGAATATCATTTTTGCAACTAATCTGGTAACCAGAATATGTGCAGAAAATAGATCTAGATCATGAGCCAGGAACAAAAAGGACTGTTACCCACATCTGATTTGTTCCTGCTATCCTAGTTTTCCTTTTGTGGTTATTTACGTAAGAGGAAAAGGAAGAGAGAGAAGATAGGCAAATGGCATGAATATCAGCCATGGGAGAGAACTCCTTCCAAAATCCCTGGATATATGTTCAGTATGTCAGCGCATGAGGAAAAGAAAATGTAGACCCTTGTTCTGTATTTGTAATTTATAATGGCAGGATTATAACCCACCCACCCCCAAAATTTGGCAACTGCTACAACAGCCACATCCTCTTTTCTTTATGGGACCTGATTTTAAATCAGCATAGGATTCATCTGCTTTAATCAGATCTCCTTGCAGGATTGGTTCACACCTTTAAAAACCCACCATCCCGAGCTTTCTCTGGTACATTTCCTGCTGCCTGCTCAGGTAGGGTTTCTGGGACTGGTGCAGATCTTGATGGCTGGAGGAGAACCTGTTGGCCCCCACGAACAACGAACATGTTCGTGACAGGATCATGTTCGTCAGTGTTCATTGTTCGTGGATGGCAACGAACAACGAACACCATATTTGTTTTTTTCTATTCATGCCCATGTCTATAAATGACACATACAGCTTTGAGAATACAGTCATATTTATTTACTACCCATAATGAGGGATGGCAAGTTTTACTTCTTTCCCTAATACCTGCTCCTTGCTTCCTACATCATTTCCCACTTAAGTAGCATAGGGGTTGATCCAGTCTTGCTTTTCCATATTGGATAAGACGTCCCACTGCCAAACAATCTCAAAGTCCTAAATTGTCACCATCCCAAGCCTGACCCTAGTTTGGGGTAGAGGTACTAAAAATACCCAGGTTTGTTGGTTTAATTAGAACTATGATGTTTTGAGTGTTTTTTAAGGTGTGGGATGAATAACCAATGATTGAACATGTTTGACTCCCAGTTCAAATTCAAGCATGGAACAAATGTCTATATTAATATTTGTTTTCTCCATTTGGACATTTATTTTTTTATTTTCTGGACATCTGTTGGTTTTTTAAAGGACATTTCTTCACACTTTTGAAAAACCTCTTTTGTACTCTAAATATCCTGTCTCATATTCTGAGCTGTCATTCTGCAATGCAAATTTCTTAGGAGAAAAGAAATATACCCATAAAACACATACTCAAAATCTGCCTGTAAATGCTGATGAAAAGTTCATCGTTGTTGATTTATTTATTCACTTCAAAAATGTAAACTGTTGTTCCAAAGATTGTCCAAGCTGGCTCAATCGATAAAATCATTGATTAATGTTAAACCTTGGATGCTAGCATGGTCGTTTCAAGATATTACCAATAATATATCCAAACTGGTTTGGAAATGAACTGGCTTATTTGTGAAAGAATGGCATGGAGACATTCATTGTAAGTGGGGAGCAGATTCAGTTTATACTCTTTTGTTAGGGGAGCTATGCTGACAGAAGAGGGAGGAGTGATTTAATTCCTTTCCCCCTCCCCACTGAAATATCCTATCTTACATGTCTACACAGGCTCTGCAATCTTAAGAATAAACTTGTCCAAGGTCAGGAACAGGAAGGGGCTATGGCTCAATGAACAAAAAGGTCCTAAATCCAATCCCTGGCATCTCCTGTTAAAAGGACCAGGCAGTAGGTGATACAAAAGACCTCTACCAAGACCCTGGAGAGCCCTGCCAGTCTGAGTAGACAGTAATGACCTTGATGGGCCAAAGGTCTGATTCAGTATAAGGCAGCTCTGTGTGTGTTTGTATCTGCTGGGGCACAGGAAAGATCCTTAATCCATGTGTTGTGGATTGCTAGATTCATCCCATTATATTGAAACAAGTGGGGGGTTTTGATGGACTTTATCAGAAATCCTTATGGATGGCCTGGATTTCTCACTCTGCTCAACTAAAGGCTGGGGACCACAATTAATGTTATAATTAAGTTACATATTGCCTCTCTTGAGTAACTGAATAGAACTTTAAAGAGGTGTTTCTCAGGATTGCTGCCTATACAGAGCTGCTCCTGTGTTTCTGACCCCCTTTCCGCAGGTGGGATGGGGTAACTTTCAGCAACAGTTTCTTTCGTTTAAAATTATAACACAGGATTAGTGACTGTAGCAGGAATATTTTTTACTGTTAAGCAAAACTCTTGAACTATAATTCTGCTTTCAGTCCCAAATAAGGTTAGAATGCTTTAAGGAGAGAAAGAGGAAGTAATTCAGTCTCACCTTCTTGCTTGCCTGCATCAAAACTCCTGGGTCTTGCCTGCCTTTTGACTCAATTGGTCCCTTGGCATGACTACGTACTTGAGCAAATAGGAAATATAATGAGAAACTGGCTTCCTTGTGGTATTTCCAATTGGAAATAACACAAGGAAAAAAATGCTTTATCACATTATTCCCAAATGGAAATCCTCTAAGAAAACTTGTTTCTCATAACATTTCCTGTTTGCTTAAAGAGAGGGATATATGACAAGGAGCCTTTTCAATATGTATCGCTGCTATGGGTGAGTAACTCAGTCAACTAGTCCTGTAGTGGCAGCGGGTGTAGAGAGAGCGCTAAATAAATACTTGTGTAAATTAAAAATAATCAAAGGACCAGGTGGCACAATGGCTTTGTTCACTGCCCTTTCTTTTCCCACAAATCTAGACTTAGAAGCACATCTGGGTCAGATCACAGCATCAACAAAATGAATTTGGTAGTTTGCAGTCCCAGTAGATATTGGTTGAAACACTCTGGTTGCTGGCAGCTATTCATGAAAAACGCTTTAAGAAAAGTGTGTGGTAAGACAGTGTAGGCCTGACCTCGCTCTCATTGTGCCATATTGCTAAAATTCTGCACAGTGTATGTAGCAATCACTTCAAACTTTCTAATCCCCCTTTTAAGGATGCATCTCCCACAAAAAAACAAACAAAAAAAACCACCAACACTATGCTTATAGAAGTTTCTGGATTGTAGAGTGGAATAAATAGCCCTGGTTCTCATTTGAGACCTGAAGCCTCCATAAATAGAAAAACTAACTTCACTATAGATTTTTTAACAGTATGTCTAATACCAATGTTTAAGGACAAGAGAAAGCACTGTCAGGGCTCGCTGCTGCCACCGCTGCTGGACAGGGCACCAGGTAGTCTGCTCCTAGCATCAAAGGGGGACCAGGGATGCTGCAGGCCTCTGCTCTGTAGAAGGAGGGGCAGTATACCTCACCCAGACTCTCTCTCAGTCCACTCGCTGGTCTGCTCAACCCGCACCTCTCACCCCCTTTGATCTCCTCCTCCATCCACTCTCCTCCTTGCCTCAACATTACTCCTACTCAACCCACCACCCCAGTGCTCTTCCGAGCCATCCTTTATAGGGCTTCCTTTCCCTGCCCCGCCCTTCTTCCAGGCTCTTTCCCTCTCCTGACGCAGCCCAGCTGTGCCTGCCCTCAGGTGTTTCCCTCCCATTACTAATCCCTTCTAGGCTTCCTTGCCTTTCTGTCAGGGTGTGGTTAAATGTGAACAATCCCCAGATGAGGTTTCCCTGGCCTTGCTCCTGAGGAGCTGCCCCGGCCAGCCTCTGGGCTACCTGCCTGTTGATGCTGGGCACAGCTGCCTTTCCCTGGCTGGCTTTCCCCTCTGGTTCTTCCCTTCCCTTCTTGGATGCTGGCTGTGCTGCCTTCGCTGGAGCCTCTGGACTCTCCACCTCGACTGCTGAGGTGCCACGCCTGTTCCACCCTGGCACACTCTCTGTCAAGGCAGCTGGGCAGTTGACTCCCGGGGGTCTCCCATTCTTTTCTCCAGGTAAGTCCAGGGGCTGGGCTGTTGACCCCAGACAAGCACTTCCTTCAGGGTTTTTTTATCCATATATATACAGTCATATTACATGGTATAGAGGGCCTGGCTCATGGTGGCCGTCCTTGCTCACTCCCCCACTGTGAGGTAGATCTTCCCTCCAAAACTGATGAGTTGGTTGTTGTGGGTTTTCCGGGCTGTATTGCCGTGGTCTTGGCATTGTAGTTCCTGACGTTTCGCCAGCAGCTGTGGCTGGCATCTTCAGAGGTGTAGCACCAAAAGACAGAGATCTCTCAGTGTCACAGTGTGGAAAAGATGTAGGTCATTTGTATCTACTCAGGAGGGGTGGGGTTGAGCTGAGTCATCCTATAAGAGTTTCCCAGGGTGTGGAATGCTAATGGCGGGAGGCTTCACTGTATCCTGAGGAGGTTCTTTTGCATATGGATTGGTACTTGATGTGCTAATCTTCTCTGCAGGGCTATTGTCGGGGATAGAATGTTTTGTTAGCCTGGTGTTTTTCAGAACTGGAAACCATGCTCTGTTCATTCTTAAGGTTTCTTCTTTCCTGTTGAAGTTTTGCTTATGCTTGTGAATTTCAATGGCTTCCCTGTGCAGTCTGACAAAGTAGTTGGAAGTGTTGTCCAGTATTTTGGTGTCCTGGAATAAGATACTGTGCCCTGTTTGCGTTAGGCTATGTTCAGCCACTGCTGATTTTTCAGGTTGTCCAAGTCTGCAGTGTCTTTCATGTTCTTTTATTCTTGTCTGGATGCTACGCTTTGTGGTCCCGATGTAAACTTGTCCACAGCTGCAGGGTATACGGTATACTCCTGCAGAGGTGAGGGGGTCTCTACTGTCTTTTGCTGATCGTAGCATCTGTTGTATTTTTCGGGTGGGTCTGAATACTGCTTGAAGGTTATGCTTTTTCATAAGCTTTCCCATCTGATCAGTAATTCCTTTGATATATGGCAAAAACACTTTTCCTGTAGGAGACTGTTTTTCCTTGGTTGTTTGATTCATCCTGGGTTTGATTGCTCTTCGGATTTCATTTCTGGAGTAGCCATTTGCCTGAAGTGCGTGGTTTAGATGATTAATTTCCTCATTGAGGAAGTGCGGCTCACATATCCGTCTTGCACGATCCACTAATGTTTTCATTAAGTAGATACAAATGACCTACATCTTTTCCACACTGTGACACTGAGAGATCTCTGTCTTTTGGTGCTGCACCTCTGAAGATGCCAGCCACAGCTGCTGGCGAAATGTCAGGAACTACAATGCCAAGACCACGGCAATACAGCCCGGAAAACCCACAACAACCATCGTTCTCCGGCCGTGAAAGCCTTCGACAATACATAAAACTGATGAGGTTGTTTACTGGAGCTGGGAAGCCTTAGGTAGTGTGTATTTGGGTGTAATTTAGAGTTCCTGTTGTCCCACACTTCTAGTTTGTCTATATAATTGGAACAGAAGACTTCATAAGCATGAAGCACAATAGTCTTCTTCAAGCTTATTTTCAAGTATTTATACTACTTAGATGTATCTTCAGACTTAACTTACTTAAAGCAAAGTTCCTCCAGTGATTTTACTTCACAGTTTAGGTGTACAGACTTTTACAAACAGCACTTTTTTCCTTTTACTTCACACCCAGGGTACTCCACAGAGACAAAACACTGGGCAGAAATTATTCTTCCACTAAGACATAACCCTGTTCTTTTGGATGAAGGGGGGGGGTCTCCTTTTACCACTCACTTCCTCTGCCAATCACACACTCCCACACACACTCCCCCCCACACACACACCAGTCAGATTCCAAGTATTGACTCCACCTGACAATCCTGTCAGCTCCAATTGGTTACATTTTCACTGGCCAATCAGAGAGAGAAGGGAACACTATGCCAATCACCTTCCCTTTAGGAAGCTGTTTTAACCCTCTACCTGCCCTTTTCTGGATGCAGCAGTTGGTAATCCTTGCATTTAATGCCCATTCTGTCATACATAGGCACGTGCCAAGGCATCTGCTTTGTACTGCAGCTGTTAGAGGGTCAAACAGGGAAGGGGGAGACTCAGGTTCAAGTCCTCGTCCTGCCATGGAAGCTTTCTCTCTCAGCCTAATCTATGTCGCATAAAATGAAGGAGGGGAGAATTGATGTCATATCCACTTGGAGAGAAAAGTGGGGTATATAAATATCCGACTAAATTAATAACTCTCATTTTCTGGAATGCCATTCATCTTGTGTTCAAGCTTATCCTCCTAGCAGCAATGTAAAAGCATTCTCTTTGGGGTAAGCCTGTGTTGGATTTTTCTCAGATTTAAAAGTATTTTTTTTCAAATGCTGGTTTGTATAATATTTTATGTTAACAGTGTTCTTTTTAAAGCTTGTTACTTGAGCTGTCATAGAGATTGTGGATTATTAGTTTATATAAATGAGCTAACAATAGAAACTTGAAGGACTTGGGATGGAGTTCTACAATACATCATCTGACCCAGGGCTGTTTTCTGGGAAAAGAGGTGGTGGAACTCAGTGGGTTGCCCTCGGAGAAAATGGTCACATGGCTGGTGGCCCCGCCCCCTGATCTCCAGACAGAGGGGAGTTTAGATTGCCCTCCGCGAGGGCAATCTAAACTCCCCTCTATCTGGAGATCAGGGGGCGGGGCCACCAGCCATGTGACCATTTTCAAGAGGTTCCGGAACTCCGTTCCCTCGTGTTCCCCCTGAAAAAAAGCCCTGGTCTGACCTATTGTTATTTTAGCGGTCTAATCACTGACAGAACAACATGTAGAGTGTCTCTTCTTATACTATCCAACTTTCCAGTTAAGGTCCTCTTTGGAGGACCTTGGCAACTAAAGATGGGACCTTCCCAGTGGTGATGCCTATGGAATGGTCTCCTCCTTGAAGCTTGCCTGGCACCTGCATTAGTGGATTTAGGCACCAGGCTAATATGTTTTCGTTCAGGTTTTTAATTGAATTGTATCTTCTTATCTTGTTATTTGTTTTTATGATTATAGTACAATTTTTGTTCATACTTGGACTTTTATTTCCATTCTGGTGGTCATCAGGCAGCTGTGTCTTTTTTCCTCTTTAAGGACCAAACATATTTCGTGATCCAAAACCTCGTTCTATAACAGTACGTTTCTGAAGAAAGCTATGCCCTTTTTAAGTCCATTGAGATGAGAAGGGTGTAACTCTGTTTAGGACTGCCCTATAAGGATTTTAGGTCGAAGCTCACATATCTGGAACCATGATGACTGGAATTTTGAGTTTCACATTTAAATGGAAGCTTGGATTCTATTATCATATTTCTCTTTGTTTGAAAAGTGGGATTCAATTCCCTTATAACGTAGCAAATAACACAATGAAGTTGACAACGGAAGAAAAAAATGTAAGGAAGAAGAAAGTATTTCTCAGGATTCTGATAGAAGCCCCAAAGAAAAGTGAAGGAAAGGGCATGAGGGGGTCACCTGTGTCTGCAGGCTACAAGTAGTCTTTCCTATTCCATAGGTGTATATATATTTTAATCAACAGGATTTGATAAAAAAATTTAAGTGGAATGACCACAGCTGCTAAGACGCCTCAAAATTATTTGTCAGTATCTGATTCTCAAACTGCTTATTAAAAGAGATTTAAATACCTTTTAAAAATCTTTCAGCCTATTAAGGAACAATATATAAATGGACTATGATAAACTTTTAAAAAATTATATAGGTTCCTCATATGAATGGAAATAGTGTTTAGGAGAAGAATTCTGTCTGCATGCACAGAGAGAAAGAATTCACATAATGGTTTGTAAGGCATATCAAATTTATTCTGTGAGGTAGATAAAGGTCTTTTAAAGGTCTTCACTTGTGGAATGAATTTCTTATCATGTATAAATTCTGTGTAAAATACATCTTTTTATGTGTGTTTTTTCCTGAAAGAAAGAGTAAGAGGTGTGTATGTAAAAATTTCCATTTGTTGATAATAGAATATATTTCAACAAAATTACACACTGAATTGATTAATTATTAGATAATATACTAGAATGAAAACTCAGGAAATATTATTAATTTAAGCTATATCCAGGTATCTAACTCTTTGTTAGAGTGATGTTTCTCTTTCCCCTTGCCTAAAAGATTTAAGTATGTGGTTTAATTGTAGTTGCCATTCTACGTTAGGGCTGTCTCATATTGCTATGTGGTGAGGCAGCAATCATGTTGAGTGCATGTCTTCTACGTGTGCAAACCATAATATAGTATGTGGAAGATAAACACATGTGTATGGATGGATATATGTGCATAGAGCATATACAACAAATTGCTCTTCACTCAAAATAGATACGTGCATAACTGAGCCAAACAGAGATTGCCCATAATCAGCAGAGGGCTCCTCCCAAAAAATATACAATGGCTTGGATCCACACTAACATTTCCAAGGGTGAAAGGACTTCCATCTATGGAGCATGATTTCCTAGTTCACCCTCTTGCAGAAGGTTGAATCTCCCCCAAAATCCTATTCCTGGCTCTCCCCTTTCCCCCAGGAACAGGATTTCAGGGGCATTTGGGGTGTAGGAAAGGGGGGAAAACAGGAAAATTGTTTTGGAGAGATGAAAATCCATGCACTCATGGAAATGAGCCGGGGTACAACCTAATATCCTGTTTGTTGTTTATTAATAAATGCCCTGTTTATTATAATAATATACATAGTACCTCATTTCTGTGTATGGTTTTCCTCCTCTTTACTGAAGAAGAAAGCTTACTTTATTTCTCATCCTGTCTCTATGTCATCTTTTACCAGGTCCTAAATCAGTTGTCTAATGGGGTCCCCATATCTACAAATGTGTATTCATTTACATGGACCCTATCTTCCTGCAATTCCTTCAAACACTGAATTTTTTTTAGTGGTTTGATTGGAAGAGCAAAAACAAAAAAGGCAGTACTAAAAAAATGGAAAATAAAACTTTCAGGGGTGGGGACGATGGCATTGTGCCCAGTATCTGGCTACAAGTGAAGTATATAGGTCCTGTATGCATGTAACTTCTTCAGAATTTCAGAAGTTGAGTGGCAGAATAAGGTGGGCATGGCCAACAAACATGATCTGATATAGAGTCACTCAACCCTGAAATAACATCTGCACATTATTAAAAGAAGTCTTAAGATAGGATTTTCTTCAATGGCACAATACAGTCATAGATCCAGAGGAGTTAGCCATGTTCATCTGTAGTAGCAAAATCAAAAAGTGTCCAGTAGCACCTTTAAGACTAACCAATTTTATTGTAGCATAAGCTTTCGAGAACCACAGTTCTCTTCGTCAGATGCATGGAGGGCAGAAAGAAACTGGTCAAATATAGAGGAGGGGAGGGGAGGAGGAGAGGAGGGATGTAAACAACTCCTTTGATACGGAGATGCAAACAGCTCCTTTTGATGTGGGGATCAGTTTGCTTGTGTAAAGGTTCAAAGGAGTTTGCCATGTTAGTCTGTAGTAGCAAAATAAAAAAAAGTCCAGGAGCACCACCAAGACCATACATTCCACGGCAGCACAAGCCTTCGATAACCACAGCCCTCCCCGCCAGATGCATCTGACAAGCAGCAAGCAGTATGAAAATGAGCAGAAACTGTGTCCACACGCCATTTACCCACACTGCTCATTGTTGTCATCACCAGACCCCCACCCCACCCTCTGCATCCATCACTCTGGTGCAGAAGCTCCAATGTGACAATTTCTCCATACCCCCTGTGACCCAGAAGCTCTCCTCTCCCCTTCCCCTTTCAGAGCCAATTCATACTGTAGCAACAAGCTGGCATGGCTGGGAAAGGGTGGAAAGGGTGGGGGAATGCTGAACTTGGCTCTGCTGTTTTGAATACACCGGCTCCATTCATCACCACCTCACATTTACCCTTTTAAACTGAATCAAAGCAAATATTTGATCCAGTTTAAAGGGAAAGGAATTGGGAGCCTCATGAGTATGATGTCACGCACATGCTCCCTTTAAGTGCTGGGATATGCTGTTCTCAATGTGAGAAAAAAACTCATGTGGCTGCAGCTTTCCAAATGTGAATACATGCCTGAAGTGTGGTAAGACTTTCTTCTTGACTTTCAATAGCTGGGAATAAAAATGGGGATAAAATTTTTAATCCTTTTCAAGGGTTTTCTTTGATCTGTAACTTTTTTGTTGTTTTGCTGTAATTGTGTTGCGTTCTAGGAAATTGTTGTTCTGTATCTTCAACAGTTCTTCAATAAGAAAGAAAAAGAAAGAATGAAAGAAAGAACATAACATATATCAAGCAAGCAAGCCTTTATTGGCATATATAAAATATAAAATTTTTAAATACAGAAACTCCATACAAAATGAGATTAAAATCACAGATAGGAGCAGGGCAGCAGGGCAGCAAAACCAGTACACAGTATTACTTGTCAGGGCGTAGAGCCATGGCACTGTAGAGAAACTTAGCTACTATTTCAGTTATTTCCCCATCTGGGTTGTCAAGCAGAAACTGAACCTTAAAATCGTCAGAAAACTCTTAAAGTTAGGCTAATATAGGATGTAGAAGATCCCGGCGTGGCGCCAGATAAAAAGAGCACTGGAGAAGAACATGGGAAACAGTTTCAACACAGTCCATCAAACAAGGACAACACCTGCTATAACATATATACAGATTAATCTAAGTATTTCTTGAAAGGAAATCCCATTTCTTTTACTGGTTAATTTTTTTTTTTCCGGATAGGTGCTATACTGTCTTGACTGCCTTACAATTGTCATCTCAAATCTTTACAACAGCTCTCTCGCCTTTATTTAGCCCTCCCTGTAAAACGGAAACAACACTGACCTGACATAACCAAAATAAGCAATGATCAAACCAAAAAACCCACCATTATTCTGAGAATCAGGCACTGCTGGAATTGGCCTATATAATGACCCATTGTTAATAAATGTGAGGGGGAAGGTATGTAATATGGGCTCAAAATTAAGTGTTTTTAAAGTTGTTCATGTGATCCTAATTCATAATATCTGTCAAAGTGAAATAAATAGGAATTCTGATACTTTCCCATTATTGCTTTATGTAAATTACATCCAATTTGGCGGTGAATTGCATCTGGAGCTTTATATTGTAATTATTATTAAGTTCACATATAATGAGATTGGCAGGTGTAATAAATTAGTACAGTGTATTTGTGTAAGAGTAGTTAAAAACACAGAAAAAAACACTGAAGACTGAAACACGAAATGAGGTATAAAAGAATTGTAAGGCACCTATTATTAACCCATTGTTTTGCTTTATTACGGCACTTATAAACCATAGTACAGGCATTTTAAATGAATACATTGTTATCTTCCAGTATAAGATGTAATTAATGAAATAGCTTTAAAAAAAAAGAAAGAAAAAAGAAATATAAATGAATTTGAGTTTGACAAATTATTTAAATGTTGTGGGTTTTCAAACATTTTTTTCAGATTAAAATGCTGCATTTTAATGTTTAGTGGAACTGCATTACAAAAATATGCATTTTAATGTCAGTAAAGCAATTGAAATATGTTCTGTGTTTTAAAAATTGTCTAGTTTAGTTGCATACATCAGCATAGGATTCTATCTGCTAGGCTGTATACTATTGGGAAACTAAATGTGAAATAATTCAAAAAGGAAACGAGTGGAATGGTCCCATGCAGGAATACAAAATAGTATTTGTAATACAGCTTGCCTGACTGAACTAGAATAAAACCCATTTCAGGCTTCCACATAGATTGCCTGCTTTGCTCACAATCAAAACTTTCTGTCAGAAACACACAGACACGCTCAGATTGCACACGGCTTGCCTGTTTGACCAGAATGAACACTTTTCTCTCAGCTCTCGGACTAAAACTGTAGCACACTCTGCCCCCTAAGGTACAATCAGATTACACTTCACTCACCCGTCCAGTCCCCTCCTCCTTTCCTCAGAGGTCTACTTTTAAACTCACAGCAACATTTTTAAAAACCCCACATTACCAAGTAGAAATAAAATAGAACCTATTTAAATGCAAAACGTTACAGTATTATCTAAAGTGGATGCAATTATGTCCTGTTATGAACAAGGTGGTAATTCTGCTACTGCAGTACCTGCTTCTCAGCTTTGCATTCAATCTATTGGGCTTTCCTGTACTGATGCTGGCATGTGTCTATCACATTAGTACACATTAGTACAGCATAGAGCTTTTGTGGTTTGGACTCATGGTCTACAAAACTTTAGTTTAGTACAACTGTTTCCAAGTTGCAGCAGTACAAAAGACATGACGCTAGAATTGTCTGTACGAACACTTCTGTAACTTTGAAATATCCCAGCAGATGCCTTTGATGCATCATTGCAGTCATGAATCAGTTTTTATGACCAAGTTATACACCCCTGAAGATTAGGATTTGGAGTGGACGCATTAACCTAATGGGGCAAACTGTGTTTCCATAATGTAACACAAATTAAAGATTCCATCTTTTAATAATCGTCTTTTTGTTTGGGTAGAAGTCATAGCACAGGCTGTTAAGCCTCAAGAAACTGTAAATTAATAAATCTAACTGCAAATACTAGCAAAATATCTTCCCCCCCCTCAAGTATATTCTTAAAGGCCAGGTTCTGTGTTTATTTCCTGTGAAAATAAAGCATTAAAATATATTACTTAACTGATAGATTGCCTTTCTCTTTATAATAGCCATATTGGAAAAGCATGTGATGTGGGCAAACCGGTCCACAGACCTGGGACTGCATAAGGCAAACCTGCCAAATGTCATACCCTGCCAGGTTCTTGATAAGTCCTTTGGTTTTATGGCCCATCAACAACCATTTGATTCTGCAGATAAGCAAGGGCCCTTTTTTCTGTGCTTTCTCAATATTTGGTCCGTCATCAAGTGAAAATTCTTGCACAGTCCTTTGGCCAATTGGCACATTCCTTAATCGGCAATGTGTTTTAGTACACAAAGCTCACAGGCAAAAAGCTTCCTTCTGTTCAATCAGGAGTGTAGCTTCTACTGAATAATAGGAATCTCAGGTGTCAGGTGAGTTTGCAGTCTTAAATGCACTTAACTCATAAGTAAGCGATACGTGTTTGGGATTGGCGCTCACGTGTTTAAATGCTTTGTTGAACAGAGGACCATGGAGACTGATTATGCAGCCCTTTTATATTCAAGCTGTTATTATTCATGTTGCCGGCAACTCACTCATGTGAATAAGGGTTGTGAGATTAGACCCTTGAAGGATTATATGAAGTAAATCGCTATTTTGTTGAAACTCTTGGGTCATTGTAGAAACTTCAGCCTGCATTATTCAGTGTTGAGGAGTGTACTAAAAAATTGTATTAATGTCACTCTTTGAACATAGGTA
Source organism: Eublepharis macularius (assembly GCF_028583425.1). Taxonomy (NCBI): domain Eukaryota; kingdom Metazoa; phylum Chordata; class Lepidosauria; order Squamata; family Eublepharidae; genus Eublepharis; species Eublepharis macularius. Next base: position 76,999,746 of record NC_072798.1, read on the forward strand.
AAGGACGAGTGAATGTTGTCCATAATTTCCAGCTATACAATTCACTTTGGGATAAGCTTCTGAACTTCACTAGCATACTGGTAACTATTTCTCAAATGATTTTAAGGTTGTTATGGGATGGGGAATTTCTTTTTCCAAAATTCACCTTTTAGATATAGCCATTGATTCTTCTTCTTCTTTGTTTCTCTTTCATTTCTCTTCAAAGAGAAATCAAGGTGCCCTTTTGTAACTTCACCCCTTTCTGTTGTTTTTTACACCCCAGGGTGGTGTTCAATATATAGGAATACAGGAAGGCTTGGGAAGGCTCTACCTACCTCTGAGCATCTACAGAGTGAAATTCCAAAATTTTGCGGGACCTCCCTTCCTGCTTCTCCTCTCTTCAAATTCTCTTTGATGAAAAAGGAATTGATTAGAAACTGACTCCAAAATCCCAAAAAACAGGAAAAGGAAAAGACTGTTGGATTTCAGGGAGAAACTGGGTAAAGAGGAATTAAGAGAAATTCTCTTTACTACTCTTAAGTTTTTCACAGTTTAATAAGCTGGTCAATGGAAAGTATTGTAAATGTTTGTCTTGTTACATACCATAAAAAGGCAAAACTAGCATGGCTGGAAAATTTATTCTTGAAAATATTTTAATGCTTGATGGGAAAAATTGTTGGCACCTGTTTAAGGAGTAAAAATAGCTGCCTGAGAAAACAGTGTTTCACTCACCTGTAACTGTTGTTCATCTAGTTCATTCTGTGCAGACACACATTGGGACTGCGCTTGCGCAGGCCTGCCTCGGAGAGAGATTTATAGCTTTAAAAACTCCGAGAAGTGGGCGTCCCCGCCCATGGCGCATGCGCGGCTTTTCGCGCTCAAACACACGTATTAGGGCGGGGCGCCCATCTTGTCCCTCAGTTCTCCCATGCCGCCGGAAGCAGCACAAAAAGCACACCTCCTCACAGCGGGGTAGGAGGGAGGGTGTGTCTGCACAGAATGAACTATACGAACAAGAGTTACAGGTGAGTGAAACACTGTTTTCGTCGTCGTTCTTCTGTGCAGCCCCACATTGGGAGTATAACAAGCTACTCTCCAATGGGGCGTGTGTGAGGAGTCCATATCTTGAATCATCTCACCTTTGTATCACTTCCTCTCCTTAGACAAATGAAGATTGAAGCACTGCGCTTCCCACAGCGGCGTCCGACCTGGAGCCTGCATTCACAGCATAATGTCTGACAAAGGTGTCCGACGATGACCAGGTCACCGCTTGACAGATATCTTGCAATGGCGTTCCCCGCAGGAAAGCTGCCGAAGAGGACTGTGAACGAGTCGAATGAGCCCTGACCGTGCTTGGGCATGGTGTGTTGGCTGCAGCGTAGCATCTTCTGATTGTCGCCACAATCCACCGAGAGATGGATTGATTAGATGCTGGAGATCCCATACGAGGACTAGCATAACAAATAAACAGGGATTTGGATTTTCGGAATGATCGCATCCTATCCAAATAATACAATCAAGCCCTCTTTACATCTAAACTGTGTAAGGCTCTTTCTGCCTCTGAGGTAGGATTGGGGAAGAATACCGGAAGTGAGAGTTTCTGATTCAAATGAAAAGTAGACACCACTTTAGGCGTAAACCCCAGGCTAGGGTGAAGCACCACCTTTAGGGGAAAAATTGTAGAAATGTAGAATCCACTCGTAGTGATGCCAATTCACCTACCCTCTTTAGTGATGTAATTGCAACCAGGAAGGCTACTTTCCAGGAGAGAAGGGCAACCGGACAACGTGCCAGAGGTTCAAAAGGGGGAAGTATCAATTGAACCAGTACTAGAGACAAACTCCATTGAGGTGTCGGGGCTCTCCTAGGGGGAAACATACGAAACACTCCCTTAAGGAATTGCTTCGATGCATGATGTGAAAAAAGGGTCCTGTCATCCACTCTCTCGTGGAACGCCGATATGGCAGCCAAATGAACCTTAACTGATGTAGCTGCCAGGCCCCTATGTAAAAGGGAAAGTAAATAGTCAAATACCCTAGGTAACGGGCAGGAGAAAGGTGAGAAACCCTGCCGCGTTGCCCATCCTGCAAAAGCATCCCACTTATAGGAATACGATCTTCTGGTGGAGGGTTTTCAAGCGTTCAGCAAGATCTTTGTCACCTCAGCAGAAAACCCCCCAGTTACGGGGATAGCAGTCAAGCAGTTAGACTGAGCGAGCTGACATCGTGGTGTCGAATTTGCCCCCGGTAGAGTAGATCCAGGGTGTTTGGGAAGGGGTAGCACCTGCCCTTCACCAGCTGCCATAGGAGGGGAAACCACTCCCTGCGAAGCCAAAAAGGTGCTATGAGAAGGCAACGGGTTTTGAAGTGCCTGACCCTGCAAAGAACCTGAGGCAACATGGGTATTGGTGGGAATGCATAAAACAGTGCATTGACCCAGGGGATCTGGAACGCATCCCCTAGTGAGCGGTTGTCCCACACCGCCCTGGAACAGCATAATCTCACTTTGGCATTTTGGGAAGTTGCAAAGAGGTCCACCTCTGGGTGGCCCCAAAGCTTGAAAATTGGACAAAGGAAAACGTCGTTGATTGCCCATTCGTGATGTGGTCTGAAGAACCTGCTCAACTCGTCCGCCCTGGAGTTCGAGAGGCCGGCTATGTGGAGTGCCTGCGGGCAGGTATTGTTGTGAATAGTCCAGAGCCACAGGCGTCTCGCTTCTCTGCAGAGGGTAAGGGACGCTGTTCTGCCTTGTTTGTTGAGATAATAGAGAGTGGTGGTATTGTCTGTCTGCACCTGCACTACCTTGTCTCGTACCAGGTCTGCAAAGGAAGCAAGTGAATAACGTATGGCTCTCAATTCTAGAACATTAATATGCATGTGTGATTCAGATGGGGACCAAATGTCCTGCACCGAACAAAGCCCCAGATGACACCCCCCCCATCCCTGAAGGGAGGCATCTGTGGTCAAAACAACATCGGGCATAGAAGTCCCAAAAGGAACCCCAAGGAGTAAATTGGAAGGGTCCCCCCACCACTTCAAGGACCTAACGATTGAACGTGGGATAGACAAATTTTGTAGTTGAGAATCCATAACCGGGTTAAAGGTCCTAATGAACCAGTTCTGCAACGGTCTCATAAAGAGGCGTGCAAAAGGGACGACTCCTGTCGAAGAAGCCATAAGGCCCAACAACCTCTGAATGAGCCTTGCCGACTGGAGCCGTTTGGACTCCACCCATCTCACTAGAGATTGAATCACCCGTAGCCTTTCCACAGGGAGGAAAGCTCTTCCTACGGTCGCATCCAGGGAGGCCCCTATAAACTGAATGGATTGAAGGGGTTCAAGGATAAACTTTTTCCAGTTAACCAACAGACCCAACTTGGAAATAGTAGCAACCGTGAGGTGTACTTGTTGCAACAGGGTCTCCCTAGAATGGTCCACCAGGAGCCAATCATCTAGGTATGGATAGATCGTGCAACCCCTCGATCTTAGGAAGGCTACCACCACCGCCATGCACTTAGTGAACACCCTGGGGGCTGATGATAACCCAAAAGGTAACACCGTATATTGAAACCTCTCATCCCCATAACAGAACCGTAGGTATTTCCTATGTGTATGATGAACTGATACGTGGAAATAAGCGTCCTTAAGGTCCAGGACCGCAAACCAGGAATTTTTCTCTAGATAATGAATGACGCTAGAGAGAGTTAACATACGAAACTTTTCAACTTTAATAAACAAATTCAGTTGTCGCAAGTCAAGGATCGGTCTAACTCCACCGTCCTTCTTCTCTACCAAAAAATATCGAGAGTAGAACCCAAACCTAGAGTCACCTGTAGGGACCCTCTGTATTGCACCCTTCTGTAGGAGTTCTGCTATAGCAAGTTGTAGTTCTTGTGAGGGCAACGACGAACTCCCAGAAACAGACAACTGAGGTATATGTTCAAAACGTAAACGGTGGCCATTTCGAACAATGGCCAGAACCCAGGAATCAGAGGTAATTCTTTCCCATTCTTGAAGGAAGGGAGACAACCTGTCCAAGAACAGGGACGGTTGTTCCGAGGCTAGGTCGGACAGTCAAAACCCAGGTTTTTCTGGCTGGGAAAACTTTGGCGATTGTGGTTGGTTCTGCTTGGTTCTAGGGCGGGTAGAACGCCGAGAAGAGCCCCTTTGATAAGAAGGATAAGACTTATACTGTTGGTAATGATGATAAGGTTGGTAATTGTACCTCGTGTTGCGTTGGTATTGTTGTCGGCCCCGGTATCTGTATTGTTGCTGGTATTGGGGTTGCTGCTGAGTAGAGATGACCCCTAACGAGCGGGCCGTCTGCCAGTTATTCTTCATTTGGTTCAGGGAATCGTCGGTTTTCTCGGAAAACAACGAAGTGCCCTCGAACGGGAAGTCATCGATTTTACTTCTCTTGTCGGGGGCCAGTGCCGTCGACCTCAGCCAGGAGTGACGGCGGAGCACCACCGCCGAGGCCATGGTACGCACTGAACAATCAGCCTCATGCTTGGCCGCGGTCATTTGCTGCTTGGCCAATCTTGAGGCTTCTCCCTGAAGGATCCGAAATACTGACTTCTTGTCCTCCGGAAGGCCTGCGATGTATGAGGAGAGTCTACTCCAAAGGAACAGGTTGTATGATCCCATAATAGCCTGATAGTTCGAGATGCGGAAGTTTAGGGCCGCTGACGAGTATATCTTTCATCCTAGTTGGTCGAGTTTGCGCCCCTCCTTATCGTTGGGCGACGAGTGTGAACCGTACTTGCTCTTCGGTTGTGTTTCCTCCGTTACAAGAGAGGAAGGTTTGGGATGGGTAAAAAGGAAGGCACAGTCTGATTGTTTCAGCTTGTAGTAACCTTCTACCCTGCGCGAGGTCGCTGGAATCGAGGCCGGTTTCTCCCATACTCCATGTGCGATGTCCAACAAATCTTCGACCGCTGGGAAGGCTACCGTCAAAGAGTTTGAATGGAGTGCCTGAAGCACCTTGCTCTTAGGTTTGGATGAAGAACTGGAGACATCTAATTCAAGAGCTCTGGCCATCCTCAACATTTGTTCTGTGAACAGCCTGTAATCCTCCGAAGGCGAGGATGAAGGGGGTTCACCCACAGTTTCCTCTGGGGGTGGATCCGAAGCGATGTCGGACACCTTCCCATAGTGAGAAACCAATTCAATGTCCTCCTCCAAGCCCGAAGTCGGTTCCATAATCGCGGTCAACTGGTTCCTGGATGCGTTCGGTTCCACAGACCGATGACTCTGATGCAAGACCGACCTAGGAGGTTGCAAAGCAGGTGTGGATTGGAGCCAGGATAAGAAGTCCTGCCAGTTTGGTGGTTGTCCCTGGCACGCAGGCTGATATGCCCAGAAGGGTCCCGGAACCGGAGGTACTGGAGGGACCGATGTCTGGGCCGGCCAAGCATAAGGATACTGCACTGGCTGAAACTGTTGCATTTGTGGCGGAGCCAGTATACCTGGGGCTGATGATGTCTGGGTCGCAGGTCTGCGATCCCCATAGTTCGGGCTTGGATCCGTAGTGGAAAAGGTCGGTTCTGGCTCCTCTAAACATGTCTCCCCCTCGGTGTCCTGGTGGAAGATAGGAGTAGGAGGGGGGGAAGGTGTCAATGGCTGTTGCAATATCTCCTCCTCGATTATAAGGGAAGGGGTGGAAGCCGTTGACCGATGTTTCTTCTTATGCGGAGACAAATGGGAGGACTTCTTAATGTGTTTAGTCTTCGCCTTAGCCTTTTTCGGTACCGGTTCCGCAGGAGTGCAGCTCTCAGCGGTCGGTTCCGAGGGGCGCTTGGCACCCGCTTTATCCTTCGGTTTCGACTCGGAACCAACAGACTCTGGAACGGTAGATGCCAGTTCCGGCTGCATCGTGGTCCGCTCGGCCGAAGGGTCTCCTTGTCCCATCTTGTCAGGCAAGGCTATCACTCTGGGCAATGGGTTCGAGTCAACATTGGCCGTTTGTACCGATGGTTTATTGGACCCCGAAAGGACCATCTCCCACAGAGCTGCCTTAAGCCTGGCCGCCCTATCACTGCGCACTTTTGGTGTGAACCGTTGGCAGTGGCGGCAAGCGGGGACATTATGGGACTCACCCAGACAGAGGAGACACGGGGAATGTTCATCCGTTTGGGGCATCTTTGTGTCGCACATAGAGCACTTTTTAAACAATGCCTTGTGCGACATCTTGAAGAAACAAATAGACTGAAGAACTATATACAACTAACTATCTACAACTACAATAACTAACTATCTAAGAAAAAACAAGTGCACAATCAAGGAGCGTTAAAGCCAGCGATCTCTCCCACCGGCGGCGAAAAGAGAACTGAGGGACAAGATGGGCGCCCCGCCCTAATACGCGTGTTTGAGCACGAAAAGCCACACATGCGCCATGGGCGGGGACGCCCACTTCTCGGAGTTTTTAAAGCTATAAATCTCTCTCCGAGGCAGGCCTGCGCAAGCACAGTCCCAATGTGGGGCTGCACAGAAGAACGACGACGAACCAAAAAAAATAAAATATTTGTATAATCTTAAAAAACACATCACATGTACAAACACAGGATGCATGCACACTATGAAGTCCAGCTAATTATGATTCCCAATGCATGTATACATAACTGATATACTTGTATTTGTAGTCATGCACACATGAAGATCTGCTAGGGATGCCATTCCCCCACTGTGGGCAGGGAATCCCCTGACCCTTGCCTTCACTTACCAGGCTGGCAGGGGCAAGGCACCTGAGGGGAGGTACGTGAAAGAAGTGTACATGTGCTTCCTTATCACTCCAGAAAATGCTGTCATTTTCTGGCACAACATGGAACCTATGGGTCACCCCTACAAACAATTCACTAAAAATTGCTCCCAAACACTAGGGAGACATGGGGGACTTGGTACCCGTAAGATCTGCATACAGAATGAGTGTTCTTTCCTGCTTTAAGATGATCCGTTTGGGTCTGCTCTAGATATTGGTTATGTCACATGTTCTCTGAGTCTTCCTCTTGGCTCCTGCCCCCTTAGATGCCCTAATACCAATATCCGTTTCTACCTCCATGTGTACTTCAACTGGGGCTGCCAATTCAAGCTTGGGAAATTTCTAGAGATTTGGGAGCAGTGTGGAGAAGGGGAGAGTTGGAAGAAGGGAAGGAGCAGAGATGTGATGCCATAAAGTCTGGAGATGCAATTCCATGAGAACTCTGGGCACTACCTTGAGGTTGGTAACCTTAACTTAGAGAGATGTTACTGGATCTGTTAGAACCTGGCTTGGCACATGGAGATGGTGAGCTAAAATACATAAAAGCAGACTAACATAAAAGGAGGTTTAAATGGTTTCAACTCAGTAGAGGAAGCCATGACCTCCAGTTTGCAAGATCTGAGCAAGGTTGTTAATGATAGGATGCTTTGGTAGTCTTTCATTCAGAGGGTTGCCATAAGTTGGAAGCAATTTAACAGCACATCACACACAAAAAAGTTTCAATTATATTCAAAAAGTAAGAATCTGGGAAACTCAGGTCAGGGTTCATAGCAGCATCCAGTAATGGTGGTTCTGAGATTAAGGACTACATCTCCCAACAGCCTGTGATTTCAAAGCATGGCATGGCAACTAGCAGGAGACTGGGGGTGGGTGGGATGGGGACAGGCCAGAGACGGTGGTGTAACTTCGTTTACTGAAAAAGCCAGAAGTAGGATTTCAATGGCAGTTCAGGCTTCTGTGGGAGATCAGACTTGGGAAAACTGCACTCCATAGGTGTGAGGCCTTTCACTCATGGAAATGCTAGACTGGATCCAAGCCATTTTATATTTGTGGGGAAAACCCTCTGCTGATTATGGGCAATATCTATTTGGAAGACTAAATTACGAACATTCTACTCAGTGTACAGTGCAATCTTTACATAGCTCCATGCACATTAATAACAACAACATTTGATTTATATACCTTCCCTCAGGACAACTCAATACCCACTCAGAGTGGTTTACAAAGTATGTTATTCTTATCTCCAGAACAATCACCCTGTGAGGTGGATGGGGCTGAGACAGAGCTCTGGAACTTCCAGACAGGAAGAGCTGTGACTGGCTTCAAGTGCCGGAGTGGGGAATCAAACCTGGTTCGCCAGATTAGAATTCTTTCACTCTTAACCACTACACCAAACTGGCTCTTACCACCACTCTGAGCAGCAGTAGGAAATAAGAGGCAGGGGTAGAAGATCTCCTATCCTCTCTACCCCCAGAGGGGGCTGGCAGTGACTCTAACCTAAGATATAGTTGACTTTCCTGAGGCAAGGAGAGAAAAGGGAGGGAAAAGATAAACAGAGAAGTCAGGAACAGGCTTATGAGAACTAGAAGGTCACCAGTGGGGTTGTAGAAGATGAAGTCTCACTATCAGACTGAAGCTCAAGGTCAAGGCTTTGCTTAATATTGACTGTATCAGGAAATCCTTGGGAAGAAGGGCCTGGAACCACCAGTGAACTCTTACTGCTTAACTGGAAAGTGCAAAAGGCCCAGTCAAAGAAACTCTTAGCTCCCAGTTTTAAATTAACCTTCCCTCATTAAATTGAGTTCCCATACTTACCTCATTGAAGTCTTGCTAATGTAACTTTGTGTCATTAGGGTTGAGAGAGAAGTTGCTACCCTGAAGTGTCTTCAGCACTTGCCCCAAACCTTATTTGCACAGGCATGTTAATTTGTATTGTCTGACACAGGATGGTGGGTGCAACCACAAAATGGCTGCTGCAGGAGGCACAGCCAACCACAAAAGGTCACAGAGTGAGGTTATGCGTAACAGTACTCTTCAACATTTCAGGCAGAAGCTCTGCTTAACAGAATGCTTTTAAAAAATTAACATATTGTTAAAAAATATTTTCTTGTATATACACAGCTTGCCTTCATTCACTCAGTGAAGATCCTTGTGCTGTGGAGGCAGCTTCTGATGAAGCATATTTTTTAAAAAATCTGTATAGCCAATCAGACGCCCTGCTGGGCAACAGTCTCACATGAGTCTCTGCTCACTTTCTAAAAAGACCTGGTTGGCACCAGGAAAGGTATCGGCAGGTGCCATATAGGGGACCCCTGAGCTATGGTATGAAATTTGTTGTGAACACTGGCTGCATTCTTATGGTTCTGTTAAAAGAAATGGTTGCAGAAGAAAGCTGTTCGTTGGGAGTAGTCATACAGTCTATGCCACAAATCTTCCCTAATTCTAAGAGCTTTCTTTTTCTATGCCATGCCATCCCTTGCAGCCCCCCCCCTCTTGCATAGAGATAGTAGTAGCAGACACTACAAAGAGGACATATTTTTGGCTCAGCTTTTTTTCTTCTGGGTTCACAGAACAGCACTCTGCACATACTTAGAGACATCTTTGTTCATGCACCCTAAAATTGAGACCTAACTTTGAATGCTGGCTCTAGGCCCAAGCCCTGGTTCATTTTAAGTCCTGGCCAAGAGTAAAGACAAGACCTGCCAACAAACTTAAGATATAATAAATAAATGTATACCAGTGTGGTGTCATGGTTAAAGTGTTGGACCTAGGAAGAAATCCAAGTTCCCAGTTAGCCTTGAAGCTCATTGGGTGAACCTAGGCCTGTCACTCTCTTAGCCTAATCTTCCGCACAGGGTTGTTGTTGTTAGGACAAAAAGGGGTATACAGCTTTGAGCTCTTTCCTGGAAATTGGACAGAGGTACTTTTCACACTGGTACTTTAAAGCATTTCAGCACCTTTTCTGCTTCCCATGTTTGCGGGACTTTCACACTTGCAAGGTAGTCATGGGATGTAGAACCAATGTTTGTCCACAGCATCCTCGATTTTTCCCCCTGCAGATATACTGCGATGTTATTTCGAAGCCGCTGATAAGTAGCGTCTGGCCAAATTAATGTCAGTGTGAACCCTTCTGCTTCTCTTCTTCCCCCTCTCCTTTTCCCTGGGAGCTGATTGGTCTATGTAGAATTAACCCACCTTTCTCAGCTCTGTCTGCCATTTTTTTAGTAAAGCGAGGTAAGGGTCATAAGGCTGCTTCTCCGTTGGTTTCCTTCCTCCTGGGTATGCACACACTCTTGTTTTTTTTCTCAAAGCCAGGAACAATTTCTAAGCTTGCTGCTAATTCCCTGCTGGCTTAAAAGCCAGGAAAGGGTTAAATGGCTACTTTCCCCTTCCTCCCTTGGGATATGCACACACACTTTTTTTTAAAGGCAAGAATGGATTGTAACATTGTAACATTACTGCACATTCCTCCTGGCTTTAAAAGCCAAGAAAGGATTAAATGGCTGCTTTTCCCTCCCTCCCAGGCATGTTTCAGGCTTTGCCAAAAAGAAAAAAAAAACCAAGCATTTTGCTAGCCCTTTGGAAACAAAGCTGCAGCTTGCCAGGAGGGGATGAAGCAGCAGCATTTTAACCCTTTCCTGGCTTGGCTTTAAAATAAATAAACGAGAGTGGTACATGCTTTCCCCCAGAACTCCACCACTAATTGCCTCTCCAGTGGGCAGGGTCAGCCCAGTCAGCAAATGGGGGGGATGGGTTCCAACACTGCAACATTACTATGCATGCTCAAAGTTTAAAAAAAAAAAAGTGTGACATGAATTGCAAAGCCTCGAAAGCCCAAAACTGTACCGAGGCTTCAAACTGGGTCTGAAATGAAGCACAGATTCCAAATCAAAGCTGCAGTGGACAGTGTGAAATGAACGGGTGCAATGCTGAAGCCACTACAATTAGAGCGAATGCTCATAAATGGCAGTTTAAACCGTAAGTGTGGAAAGGGCCAGAGTAAAAATAGCTAGGCAGCATATGAGTTCAGTGGTTTGAACAAGTCTGTCTACTATTCTGTAGTAATGTATAAGGACTAAGCAGGAACCAGCAATCATTTTACTTTAGTTCCAAGCAATTCCTCAACATATGGCTAAATCCTTCTGTTTCAAAATAGATGGCTTTACAGTAATATGTGTAATAGTAAAAACAGCTCAGTTTTTATCTTTTGCGCTTTCCTGCTATTTGAGGTATCCTTGATTTTGGGTTGAGATTTAAAGAACACACACACACAGGCTTTCAAAGATAATTGCAGGTATTATACTTGAAGATGCTAAATTTGTGACCAGGTTAATTGTGTACTGTATCTGCAAAGTCCCAGATGATCTTTGCAAGAGTCCAATTGAGAAGAGTGCATTTATTTGAGAAGGCAAAGAAGGAAAGCAGTGATTAAAAGGAAAAGCAAAATAGTAAAGCCAAACGCTGCTTGTTTTACTGAGACAGTGGTCCTTGATTGAATCAGAAGCTTGTCGGCTATCAGATTGTTAAAAAACATTTCAGGGCTGGTTTAGAAAGAACTGCCCTGTGACAGAAGACACTTTATTTTAAAGCAATTTTTGATATATCTATACGTTCCATCTTGTATCCATAAGGAGTGGACAGATCATGCGGGTAGCATTTGGTTTTGTAAACATGCCTGCTCAAGTGTCAGTTCTAAGAACCGTAAAAGTAACAATCTCCCTTTGCTCTGTTTGGGCGCTCACTGATTTGAGTTTTTTGTCAACTGCTGTGCCAAAACATTTACCGTTCCCTTATCTTAATGGCCTATCTGTACTTCTGAAATGATAAACTCTGTAATTCTATGCTCTTTTCTCATTCCGAACTACAGCTGGGGAATAATTTTAGCATACTGGGCAGTACAGTCAATGTACCACCTGGCTGTAAGAAGTTTATTAATACTGACTGTTTATCTACTTCATTTATACCCTGCCTTTCTCCTCAATGGGGACCCTGCATCATTCTCTTCCATTTTATCCTCACAACAACCCTGTAAGGTAGGGTAGGCTGAGAGTGTGTGACCAGCCACAGGTCACCCAGCAAACATCTATGGCAGAGCTGGGGTTTGAACCTGGATCCTCCATATCCTAGTCCGACACTTTAACCAGTATAATACAATGGCTAATCCTAAACTATGCTCAGAAGTGTCCATTAAGCAACTGGAAATGCTGGGATTTGTAGTTTTAAGTCCTTCTTGCTGAATGGCCAGGGAGAATTAAAACTACAAATCCCCGCATTCCTAGATACATACTCTGAATGTGTTCAGAATCCTCACTTACTAATGTAGTGCTGGAGCCTGTAATTTTAGTCCCTCCTGGCTCCAATCCAAATGGATTTTTATTTGTTTATAACATTTCTCTGCCCCCATTCCACTCAAATAGTGTCCTCAAGGTAGCAAACATTAAAACTGCATTTAAAATAAGGTGTATAGAAAATATTTAAATATTATGATAAAAACATATAGACATATGAACACACATAAAAGGGCAACCAGGGAGGAAGGCCAATAAGAGTTACTGAAAAAACACCAAACTAAACAAAACAGTCTTCATCTGCTGGTGGAAACAGCAATAAAGGGAGACAGATGAATCTCCCTGGGAAGGAAGCGGCCAAGTTTCGGCACCACAACTGAGAAGACCTTTTCTCAGGTTGCCAGTCACCTAGGTTCAGATGGTGGGACCTCTGAAGTTTCAGCCAGAAGAAATTAAAGCCACAGATCCTACCTTTCCAAAAGGCATCTAAGCATACGTGAAGACCTCTATTTTGTTGCAAGGAGCACAGTGGGAATTCAAAGATGGCCGCTCTGCTGCATCTCCTGTCACTGGTTTCTCTTCATGTCTCATGAGGTGAATTTAGGAAAAAAGGGAAGGAAGATAACTGATGGCTTGGATGGTAATATATGGGCCTTGTCCTTCTGGACTTTCAATGAAAACTCAAAGAAGTCCAAGCTTTCTAAAGACTTCTTCATAAAATCCTGAACATCAGCCCCCTTCTGAAATGATAAGAGACCACCATTATTTTTGTTACTACTGTAGAGTCAGCTTCTATTAATAACTAATCAGGCCTGCATATATGTAACCTTTATTTTAGGTTGGGATTTCTTTTCAAAAAAATCCTGCGTTATTTGATATTTTTTTCACCCATTCTCTTTTAAGGACCTTTTCGGTAATTGGGTTCCCTAGACTGCCATAATAATGCAAGATATCCTAGCATGTGCCTAATTATTTGAAGGGGGAGGAATCTCTGTACCCTGAAATAGTGGAGGGGTCAGAAACCTTGCTCAAGGACAAACCCTCCCTCAAGAATCCCATACCTAGTATAGTATACAGGAGTGAATGGAATCTTATAGATGGACAGGCACATGGTGGGTGGGGTGGGTGTGAATTTACTCTACTGTGAGAGCTACAACAGTGTGGCTGTTTGCATATCAGATTAGGATCAAGGTAAATCTGGATTCAAATACCACTGGATTCAAATACCATGATACACTGCTCTAAGAACATCTCCCCTAAGATTTTCCCTTGTGATGATGGCTGCCCATGGAATTTAAATATTCTTTAACCCATCTGTTGTTCCATTTGTGCCAGCTAGAATATATTTCTAGCAGAGATTGTAGGAGCCATATCACCAAACAACAAACATAGTAAGGAGCGTTTAAACACTGGCAACTTCCAGCTGGAAAGGTGTGATGGAAAAAAGTATTTTGGTAATTCCTGTATGACACTATGCCCATCTGAACCATTCTTGAGAGTATTTGGTGGGGGGAACATGAATAGTGGGGCCTTTTGATGATTCTCACAATCTTAGCATAGTGGCCAAACTATACTGTAGTATGTAGCATGGAATGGCTTATTTCTTTTTCTAATGGACTTCAAATTATTTTTCTTAAAAAATATTATTTTAAAATGTTCATCATTTTAATGAAGTTGTTAGCCAACTGGGAACTGCTCATGACCCAAACCTTAGACAGAAATGGAAAAGTAAAATAAATGCAACCTGCCCTCTGTGTGTGCTTCAAAATCAGAATCATGGGTGCAATCTATATCCACAGAGATTGGCTATTTTTATGTTTTAATATATCTGGATTGTGTGCTAGAAATATGAAAGAATGCAATCCTTTACTTTTACCTTGATTCTTTATCAACTCTACTACAACAAGATGGTATCAGGTGGGTAGCAATGTTGGTCTGCAGTAGAAGAGCAAAATTTGGGTCCAGTAGCACCTTAAAGACCATGCTACTGGACCCAAATCTTGCTCTTCTAGAGCAACAAATGCTTTTTAATACCAGAAGTATTTACTTGCAACAAATTGATTTCAGTGTACTTTATAGCCAACGTGATTAGGTTCTACCAATTTATCTATCAACATTTTTATATTGTTCTTCCTCCAAGGAGCTGTTTCTCTGTTCCACATTTTCAACAGATCTGAATGGAGATTGGAATCCACAATAACACAGTGATTTTCCCATATTGTACTGAATTTCTCCATATAATTGTCATGGTGCGTGTCTGCATAGACAGGTTAGCATCCAAATGGGCAGTACCTTCAATGAGCAAGCAGCCATCTCTGTGACTGTACCTTTTTGCAGCATGCTTCAACCATTAGAATACACGCTCACCCCAACACGTACTTTCTTGATTCACACGGATCCAACTCTTCCTAACTGGGCCCAGGGACTCCTGTGTGGGGTGGGGGTGGGGGACTGCAGAGCTATTGCCAGTGCTAATGCTCCACAAATCCATATATGCATGAAGCACTGACATTTTGCTCTTTTTTCTTATGCATTTTTTCAATCAACAAATGCTGATGGTACAACTATTATAATGTGGGGAAGGGGTCCGCAAAAATTTTTTGATGTTAAAAGAGGGTCTTTGAACTTGGAAAAAGTTGGGAACCACTGTACTAATCAGTCTTTACATGGTTGTATCCCTGTACATGTATTTGCTTGGAGAAAAATCTGTAGCTCAAATCGGATGTAATTTTAAATAATTCTTGATATTTTGTCAAACTTGGGATAAACTTAGACATGCTTTTAAAAAAGATGTTCTTTTAGTGTTTCTGACTGCACTTTAAGTTGTTTACACATGCCTAGGCTTAAAAAATTTGGGTCAAAAATAAGTTACCAATGTTGTTTAGTATGTCTGCAATCCACAAACCAGTTACTCCAGAGCTCCAGTCCCATAGAATTCAATAGGACTAAAAGTGTAATCCTAAACCGACCTATACCCCTCTCAGGCCATGGACTTCAGTGGATTTCGGAGAGTGTAACTCTGTTTAGGACGGCACTGTTAATCTACTCCACAATTATGTGGTTTATAGCTTACATCCTTTTCTTTTTTCAGGCCACCCCATCCCTTGAGGTTTTTTAAAGCACTAAATAATTGTCCACATAGACATACAGAGGGTTAATTTTTTTCTCCAGTCTGAAACTATGTATTTAATATGTGAGCATATTTGGTGTTCATTGACAGAGCAACAATAGGAATGATCTTGCTTTATGTACCAGTTACAAGGTTTAATATCATTATACTGCATGCAATATTAGTTTTTATTAGTCACCATTAGGGATGTGCGTTTCGGCATTCTGAATGCCGAAAGAATGCCGAAACAAAAGTGTTTCGGCATTCTTCAAGAATCCCGAAACGTTTCGGGGAATGCCGAAACGTTTCGGGATTGCCGAAAGAAAAACCCGAAACGTTTCGGGATTCTTTCGGCATTCTTTCGGCATTCGAGAATCGCCATTTTGATTTTGCTAGCCGTTTGCCTTAGCAAGCGGCTAGCAAAATCCTGCTGGAAGCAAAGGCTTCCTGCAGGCTCTTAGAAGAGGGGAGGGGGGGAGAAGGAGTGAATCACTCACTCCTTCTGTCACCCCCCACCCCTCTTGCAAAGGAGGATAGGGAATCCTGCTTTGCCTTGCAAATGCAAGGTGCAAGCATTGCATTGCACTTTGCATTTGCAAAGCAGCAGAGATTCCCGCCAAAACTAACAGGTAGGGGAGGGGGAGCAGGAGGAGGGTGGCTCTTGGAGTGTGGGTGGGGAAAGGCAGGGGACTGGGGACTTTAGGAGTCACCAATCCCACTGCTGCATTCTCATGCCAGCCAATAGATTTAAATCTTTGGCTGAGGCTGCAGCAGGGGATTTAAATTTGGAGCAAGACTGTCTGGAACACTTCTGTTGCTGCTGCTGCTGAGCTGTGACCGAGAGAGGAGAAGAAGAGAGACTGCACCTGGAGCCTGGAGGACATCTGCCTGGAGGATCAACTGTGCTGGACATCCTGAGAGGACACCTGGTAGGCCTTTTTAAAATTTTTGTAAATTTTTTTGATGCCGGGCAATGTGCTGCTGTGGCCTGCCTCTGCAAAAAGGTGTTGCAGTTTATTCTTGGCATGGCCTGGGGGACAGGTTGGGCAGACAATCTTTGATGGTGGGGGGGGGGGGTTTCAGCATTGGTTGTTGTGCTTGCCTTCTTTAAGCTTGATCCACTGTTTGAAGATTAAAACCAGAGTGTGCCAGCTTTGGGCCTACACAGGCCAGAAGCCTTTCTTCTGGCTGGCTCTCACAGTTGTGCTTCACAATCTGGAATGGTGTGGCTTGCTTTTCTGTGTCTGGTCCCCTGCTTGCAAGGATTCCCAACAGGCTCCGTCCTGATCAACTGTGCCAGCCTGTGGGCCACACACAGGTATGGCCTGGGGGACAGGTTGGGCAGACAATCTTTGATGGTGGGGGGGGGGGGTTTCAGCATTGGTTGTTGTGCTTGCCTTCTTTAAGCTTGATCCACTGTTTTAAGATTAAAACAAGAGTGTGCCAGCTTTGGGCCTACACAGGCCAGAAGCCTTTCTTCTGGCTGGCTCTCACAGTTGTGCTTCACAATCTGGAATGGTGTGGCTTGCCTTTCTGTGTCTGGTCCCCTGCTTGCAAGGATTCCCAACAGGCTCCGTCCTGATCAACTGTGCCAGCCTGTGGGCCACACACAGGTATGGCCTGGGGGACAGGTTGGGCAGACAATGTTTGATGGTGGGGGGGGGGGGGTTTCAGCATTGGTTGTTGTGCTTGCCTTCTTTAAGCTTGATCCACTGTTTTAAGATTAAAACAAGAGTGTGCCAGCTTTGGGCCTACACAGGCCAGAAGCCTTTCTTCTGGCTGGCTCTCACAGTTGTGCTTCACAATCTGGAATGGTGTGGCTTGCCTTTCTGTGTCTGGTCCCCCGCTTGCAAGGATTCCCAACAGGCTCCGTCCTGATCAACTGTGCCAGCCTGTGGGCCACACACAGGTATGGCCTGGGGGACAGGTTGGGCAGACAATGTTTGATGGTGGGGGGGGGGGGTTTCAGCATTGGTTGTTGTGCTTGCCTTCTTTAAGCTTGATCCACTGTTTTAAGATTAAAACAAGAGTGTGCCAGCTTTGGGCCTACACAGGCCAGAAGCCTTTCTTCTGGCTGGCTCTCACAGTTGTGCTTCACAATCTGGAATGGTGTGGCTTGCCTTTCTGTGTCTGGTCCCCCGCTTGCAAGGATTCCCAACAGGCTCCGTCCTGATCAACTGTGCCAGCCTGTGGGCCACACACAGGTATGGCCTGGGGGACAGGTTGGGCAGACAATCTTTGATGGTGGGGGGGGGGTTCAGCATTGGTTGTTGTGCTTGCCTTCTTTAAGCTTGATCCACTGTTTGAAGATTAAAACCAGAGTGTGCCAGCTTCGGGCCTACACAGGCCAGAAGCCTTTCTTCTGGCTGGCTCTCACAGTTGTGCTTCACAATCTGGAATGGTGTGGCTTGCCTTTCTGTGTCTGGTCCCCTGCTAGCAAGGATTCCCAACAGGCTCCGTCCTGATCAACTGTGCCAGCCTGTGGGCCACACACAGGTATGGCCTGGGGGACAGGTTGGGCAGACAATCTTTGATGGTGGGGGGGGGGGTTCAGCATTGGTTGTTGTGCTTGCCTTCTTTAAGCTTGATCCACTGTTTGAAGATTAAAACCAGAGTGTGCCAGCTTCGGGCCTACACAGGCCAGAAGCCTTTCTTCTGGCTGGCTCTCACAGTTGTGCTTCACAATCTGGAATGGTGTGGCTTGCCTTTCTGTGTCTGGTCCCCTGCTAGCAAGGATTCCCAACAGGCTCCGTCCTGATCAACTGTGCCAGCCTGTGGGCCACACACAGGTATGCTGCTTTGGCCAAGGTAACCCTTTTTGGTTGCTGGCCTGGCACTCACAGTTGTGCTCCACAATCTGGAATGGTGTGGCTTGCGTTTCTGTGTCTGGTCCCCTGCTTGCAAGGATTCCCAACAGGCTCCGTCCTGATCAACTGTGCCAGCCTTCGGCCCACACACAGGCCTGCTGCTCCGGCTTTGGTAACCCTTCCCGTTTGCTGGCCTGGCACTCACTGTTTTGCTTCACATTCAGGTTGTTTATCGTTGGTGGACCTCTTCTGGACTGGACTGCACTTGGTGGACATCGGCCTGCAGATCTCTGCGTGGAGGATCAACATTGCTGGACATCTGCACTGGTGGACTGGTAGGGTTGTTGTTAAATTTGGTTTTTGAGCTTATGTCTGCTGCTGTGCCTACCTGCGAGCATATGCTTTGGCTCTGTCTTTATGGCTTGGGCCGGGGGGGGGGGCATTTTCTGGTTGGGCAAGAGGATATTGTTTGGGGGTTAGGGGGGCCAGCATTGATCGCAGTGCCTGCTTTCTTTCATGTTTCATTTTTCAAGTTTGAGTGTGGGGTGGGCATGAACTGCTGTTTCACAGGACTAAAAAATGAGTGTGCCAGCTTCTGGCCTGCACAGGCCAGAAGCTCTGCTGGGTGGATGTGTTTTGTTTTGCTGCTGGTTGGCCCTAGCCTTTAAGGGGGGGGGGCTGACTTGGCTTGTGCAACGGGGCCTTGAATTTTGGGGTTGCGTGTGCGGCGTGTGGTGTTGACTCTGCTAACATTTCCAATTTTCTTGACAGCATCGTGGAGGAGAGGAGGACCAGCTGCAAGACCGCCTGAACATCGCTGGACTGCAGGACTGGTGTTAGTGTGAGCGAGTCCGGGTTCACATTTGGGTGGCCTTGGGGGTGGGTTCTTGCTAGCTTGGGAGGGGGGAGGCTCATCTTCAAAACACCACATCCACACCCCACACCGACATACCACAGATACATCGGTCCCGCTAAATAGTGTCTCTTAGGTAGGTAGGCCAGTTGGTAGGTGATCAGTGGATAATTGCCCTCAACATAATTATTAGGGAAACCGAGCCTAGTTTTTTTTAAAAAACTAAATAGGGACTCAGCAGGGAAAGCATTAGTGAGTGAGTGTTAGGTTTGAATTCTATATATATATATATATATATATATAAAAATTTGTAATAGCTGTCAATAGGCTTCCCATTAGTGCCCCCATAACTAGGGTTCCACTGCCCATCTCTGGCACACGTGGTGGTGCCAGGCCGGCCCGGGCATACTAGTGTGTGAGTGTTTAAGGCTTTGTCACCTGTTATTGGGGTTTAGGGCCAGCTCAATTCCAGAGGAATTCAGCTGATTGGCAGGCTCAGGTTCCCTGACATAAATAGGGTTGCTTAAAAAGGCACTTGATTGTTCATCTCCAAGTCACAGAGCCACTAGAAACACAGATTTATAGCAGGTTAGTTAGGTCTTGAAAACAAAGTTGACCTTTGTTTTCTAAATCTTTTCTGATTAGTTAGGGTTGAATTTGGGAGGGGAAAGTATGTCAGAGAGGAAAGCAGAGAGGGGACCCGGGGGAAAGGCTAGGGAGAAATCTAGAGGGGAGGAGGGGAGGGGGAGGGGGACTGCTGCGGCAGCCCCTCCATCTGAGCGGAGGAGGCCCTCCCCTGCGCTGCTGCCGTTCACCAGCCTGGCTTCTGGTGACAGGAAGAGGGTTCGCAAGACTCTCTTTCCTGAGGCAGCTGCTGGAGGGCCACCCCCAACCCGGGTGCGTGAGGCAGGGGCTGGCACTGGGCAGGGGCCTGCTGCTGAGGCTCCTCCTCCTCCAGTGGTTGCGAGCCAGCTGCTGGAGGAGGGGCAGCATGTGGTGTCTCCTGGGATGGGCGCGGAGCACATGACTTTCCCTGCGCTCCCGCTCACCCCAGGAACCCAGAGGATGTTGGAGGAACTGCCCGTGAGACCCCCCCTGGGGCGGTCCACCCCAGTTTCCTCTGAGGCCAGCAGCAGGCCTCTCGCGGCTGTGCAGGAGGAGAGGACGCGGGAGGAAGAGGCAGAGACTGTGGTGGAAGAGCCCACATCTCTGCCTCTTCAGCCTCGTCCATCCCCACCTGCCCGGCCGAGAGTGGGACACGGTGTGTCCGGCCAGAGCACCTCACAGGAGGTGCCGCAGGGTGGTCCCGAACGCGCTTCTCCTGGGAAGCGTGGGATGCCCTTTTCCTCCGAAATCTGGAAGCACTTCCAGACAACGGAGGATCCCCGAGCAGCCCTGTGCCTGCATTGTAGGCAGCGCGTCAGCCGTGGCAAAGATGTGTGGCATCTCTCCACGTCTGGGATGAGGTACCATATGAAGAGGCACCACCAGGCGGTGCTTCTTCGGGAGGAGGGTTCGAGTGGCGCCGCACGGCCGCCAGCTAGCCAGAAGGAGGCAGGCTCCTCTGGTGCTCTCCCCCCAAGGGTACCTGCAGGAAAGGGACGCCAAGCCTCTCTCCCGGAGATGCTTGGTATGCAGGGCGCTAGTGTGCCCAGAGAGGGGATCCGGAGGGCGAGCAGGCGCATCACGCGCCACATCGTCAACATGATAGCAGTGGATGGGCAACCGTATTCCGTAGTTGAAGACTTCGGCTTCTCAGGGCTGCTCCAAGATTGCTTTCCCTGGTACGCCGTCCCTGCTCGCACGTCGTTGAGCAGATCGGTGGTGCCCTCGTTTTACAGGGCTGCCAGGGATCATGTGAAGGCACAGCTGTCCCGGGTTGCCGGGAGAACTGTGCACTTCACATCGGACATCTGGACCTGCCCAAGTGTGCAGCAAGCGTACCTCTCGCTTACTGCTCACTGGTGGGAACCCGAGTCGGTTCTGGGTGGGGGCCGGGGGGAGGTGCCTAGCACAGCTAGACAGGGAAGGATGCGAGACCGCCAGGCCGGCTACTGCAAGGCCTTGCTTCACGCCGAGGTGCTCGACGTGTCCCACACGGCGGAGAACATCGCTGCCACCTTAAGGAGACAGTTGGACGAGTGGATAGGCCAGGGACCCGCCACCGTGGGATGCATGGTGACGGACGGTGGCAAGAACATGAGGGCAGCGGCGCATCTAGTGAGCCGAGAGAGCGTCTACTGTGCCGCTCACAAGCTTCACCTAGTGGTGAGAGATGCGCTGGGGTTGGGCTCCTCGAAGGAACCCGTGGATACCCGGACCCGTGAACTCCAGTTACTTGTCCAGAAATGTCGGAGGCTCACGGGTCACTTCTCGCGCAGCGTGAAGGCCACGCACGAACTGCGCCAGACACAGGTCAGGACAGGTGTGCCAGAGCACGCTCTGATCACTGACGTCAGCACTCGCTGGAACTCCACCTGCGCCATGCTTGAGCGCTTGGTGGAGCAGCAGGCCGCACTCCACGCGTGGCTCTCCGAGCACCGCGGTGCGAGTCAGGTGGGTGAGTTCAACCGGGAGGATTGGCTCACCATCACCCAGACAGTGGAGGTCCTGAAGCCCTTCAAGGACTTCACTGTGGCGGTCTCGTCAGACACGGCGACCCTCGGTCTGGTCATTCCCCTGGTGCACACGCTCCAGAGGAATCTGGCCACCCTTGCAGACCGGGTCGCGCCCCGTGCTGACCTTGTTCCAGCGGTGCGCGCATTAGTGAGAAGGCTGCAGCAGGGCATAGCTGCCAGGCTAACTCCTCTCACTAAGGAAGAGTCATACATGTTGGCGACCATGTGTGACCCGCGCATAAAGGGCACTTTCGCCGAGCGGGACGGGAACCTCACCCAAGCCAGAGACGGGCTCTGCTCTTGGGTGAGGCGCAGGCAGGCCAAGAGGGGACGCCTGTCGACAGGGGGGACGCAAGAGGGGCCCTGCCGTGCGGGTCCCTCTGACGCCCCCTCTGCGCAGGCCCCCCCCGAGGCCACCACCGGAGTGCCGATGGAGATGGAGATGCTCCGGTGGGCCCTCGTCCCCTCTGGGGTCGTGAGGACCGTGAGAGAGGATCCGGCGGAGGCGATGGTCAGGGACTACCTCGCGGAGCCCTGCGAGTCGCTCTCCACCGATCCGCTCAGCTACTGGGCCAGGAAGGAGTCGGTCTGGCCGGACCTCTCCCTCGAGGCGCAGCGGCTGCTCTCATGCCCTCCGACGAGCGTGGAGAGCGAGCGCGTCTTTTCACATGCGGGCGACATTGTCGGCCCACATCGCACTCGCCTTCTCCCATGGAGAGTCGAGCAGTTGACCTTCCTGAAGGTCAACTCTCGCCTCTTCGATTTCTCAGGACTGGACTTCCAGAGTGACTGAGGTGAGCCCAACTTGTGGCCTGCATCCTCTATGAGTCCAATCCTTTGGAATCGCGCTCTCCCCTGTATAAAACCCTGTATATACAGTTAAAACCGGCCAGTAGAGGGAGGGTGGTTAGGAACCAGTGGCAAAGGGAAAACACCCAGCAATTTGAAAGCCCCCCCCCCAGGGTATTCAAAACATCTCCCATCACTGAGACATACCCTGTGGGACCAAATTTATTATGAAAAATAATGCCCCAGAAACATGGATTGCTACTGGAGGGAGAAACAGGTTAGATAGGGATTGCTTAGGTGTTTTTATCAGATGAAATCATTGTAAAAAAAATTGTAGAAGAATTGTTGTACTGTTTTTTGAAAGTTGATGTTCTGTTCATGTAAAAAAAAGGAAAAAAAACCCAAAAAAAATGTTGTGATTATGTTTTTTAAAAGTTGATGTTCTGTTCATGTAAAAAAAAGGAAAAAAAACCCAAAAAAATGTTGTGATTATGTTTTTTAAAAGTTGATGTTCTGTTCATGTAAAAAAAAGGAAAAAAACCCAAAAAAAAATGTTGTGATTATGTTTTTTAAAAGTTGATTGAATGTTCATGTTTAAAAAAAAAAATTTGATGTTAATGTTGGGTTTGCATGGTTGGGGGATGCGGGAAGAGTGGTGGATGGGCACCGGCCAATGATGATCTCTCACAGATGTTCCCAGGTAAATTCTGAGGCTGGTGTGGGGGTGGGGGGAGACCTCTGCAGAACTGCTCCAGAAATACCATTGTCCAGTGCCTTGGAAGTGCCCAGTTCAGCTTTGTGTGTCTGAACTGAAAGCACAGCCACAGGAAATGACATAGGTTCTGCTGGACCCTGTTGCAGTGGTTCCCCCCCATTAAGTCGTTTTATGGAGGGAGAGTTGTATTAGGCTGGTAGTTATTATGATCATCTTCTGTTTCCATGCCCTGTTGTGCCCGCTCACTATGTAACCTGTTGTAATGTTCAAAACTTTACTGTTTGTCCATTTCAAAAAAAAAATTGTGTTTAAGATTCTCTGATGTGTAGTTAATTGTGTTGTGTTGTGCTATGAGGGACAATAAGTGTAATATGTTGTGATTTGTTGACCACTTGTAATTTGAAAATGAGAAAATAAAGGTTTTTTAAACTTAATGATTGTGTGTCTGTGTTCCCTTCTTTGATGGGAGGTTGGTTCCCAGCATAGGGAACAATGGGGCAGGCTGGCCAGCCTGTTCCTGGGGTACTCGGTGTGGGGCAGCTGAGGGTGGTTTTGGTTCTGAGAGGGGCTGAGTGGAGGATTTGGGTCTGTGTGTGGCAGCTGGGGTGGGGGAAATGGGTTTGTGTGGGGCTGTAAGGAGTGGACTATGGGGGATGAGAGCACTGGTCGTCCCTTTTGCCCAAGTAGGCCCCTGCTACTGTCCTGGTGTGGGCTTCCATGCCTCTATCAGTTGCTGGCCCTCCTTTGCCATCTTTTTCAGAAATTTTCCTAGAGCTGCCAAACTCCTGGTTGGGCTTGAGTTCAGGTTAGAGAGAGTAGTTCCCTACAGATAAACTGGCTGCTTCCAAGGGCAATCTCTTTAGAGGGCAAATGCGGACCATGGATTCTGGGGGAGATCCCTACTCAGATTTTCCTTTGCACAAGTCCCACCCCCAAATTGCCAGTAACTTCCAAGGCCAGAGTTTGCCACCCCAGAGAGATCCCGTTCCCACCCTCTTAGCCTTGGCATGAAAGTTGTAGCCCCCATGGAACGCTTCCAGGTTCCTGATTCCAAGCCCAATGACACCAATGTAAGACAATCCAGACCTCCATCAAAAATGGATTTTAAGTAGCAGTGGGATTGGGCTGCATTTCAGTCATTCACATATCTGGTTGTGTTCCCAAACATTTAGCTTATGGTTTTTTAAATCGGCGTATGGCACTTAAGGACACTTTTAAATGGTTCTAAAAACATATTTTTATTATGAAGTATTTAATGTGGCATTGATCAAGGGCAGGCCTTTTGGCCAAATGAGCAGTATCAGTACAGTAAAATTTAGACAAAGCTCATAGGAGGAAAAAGCATTCACACTGTGAAGTGGGAAGAAAGTTTCAATTTACATGTACCATGGACTCCGAAAAAGACATGTCCAGACCAAATCAGGCCTGCTTTCTCCCTTGAAGATATCAATTGATGATAGTGCTTATGTCACATCATGAGAAGACAAGGTTCACTAGAAAAGACAATAATGCTAAGAAAAATTGAAGGCAGTAGGGAAAAGAAGAATACCCTAGATGTGGTAGATTGACTTCGGTTTGCAATACATGGACAAGGTTTTTGGGATACTGTGGAGCTCAATATAATTCTAAAGTACACCACAAGTGATTTGAATGCATAAAACATACAGACACATACACATAAAATGTATATACCCCCTCCCCACCAAATTAAAGGTTTATCTTATGCCCCGGTTTTCTCCCCCATGGGAACCTAGAGTGGTTTACACATTGCTGTTCTCCCTTGATTTGTTTCACCCTCATCACAACCAGGCTAACAATAGACAGCTGCTCCATGCCTCACATTGGAGTGACTCCACCGATGGCCTTCTTAGTTGTATGAGGGGGTGGAGGGGGGGGGAGGAAGGAAACAACGCACTCCTGCCCACTCTATCTGGGGCCTAGGTTACCAAATTGCTTGGCCTTGGCAAGGAGCCAGTGGTGGGGCGGCACTGGTTCTGGGGCCCCGTCAAGAACATTTGTCCAGGGCCCCAAAATCACCTAGACTGCCTCTGGAAAACACAACACAATTGTTTACTTAGGCTGAGCCAAGAACATCCATCAAGCCTACAAGGCACAGAATCAGAGTCTGCCAGATTCTAGACCAACTCTCTAGCCATTGCACTACAGTGGATATCTAAAAATTGTTCATACCCCCACCAGCAACTTGAACATTTTTCTCCAAAAGGCACACAACTTGGCTGGGTCTCAAAAAGGACTATGATGCATGGGCCTGTCAATGCATACTGGTACTAAGGCTCTGGCCGGGGGGAGGGGGGCATTGTGCCAATGCCACCCTGGCTTTGGAAGGGGACAGTAAAATAGAAGAAATAATCTAGCTTCAGTGCCTCCCCCCCTTCTCTCTCTCTCTCTCTCTCTCTATAATGTGAGTGAAAACATTACTATACCATCACTGAAGCCTACAGGATACTTAGGGTCTGTTCACACACGCATGATCATTTAATGGCAATGCTCTGGCATGATGTTGTCTGTTCTAGGAAGTGATGTGATCATCACACAAGGCTGGGGAGCACGCACAATTCACAGCAGGCAGATTTGGGCCACAAGGGATCCTGCTTTGGCCTGCAGGGCCCAAATCAGCCCACTGCAAAGCACAGGCATACTCTCAGGGCAGCCAGATGACATCAGTGACATCACGGCAGCAGCCCCTGGAGCGTACCTTGAAGGCTCATTCACTGACTTTCCCCCTTCGGGGTGATAGGTGAGAGTGGGGGATCCCCCACCAAGGGGAAACGGATCCCTAATTGTGTCTGAGGTTGTGGAAATCAAATGGGTCATTACCTCCATATTGCTTCTGTCTTTGAGGGACTTACATGCACATTATATTTAACTCCAGATTTCTTGATTGTCAAGGAATGCATGTGGTGGGGGGTGGGGGGAAGGGTGGGAGAAGGGCACCTGAGGGTGAGGGTGGCATTTGGCATGCAAAATGCCACCCCTGGCAAGACAAGCCTCTCCCAGCTGTCAGTGGTAGAGATGAGAGCAGAGCACCCACTTGGGGAGGCCATGAAATGGCCCCCCCAAGTGGGAGCAGGCTGAGCCTTGGTGGGGGGATGGGAGGAAGGGTGGGAGAAGGGCCCCAGAGGGTTGGGGGGGGGATTTTGTTGCTGTGGTTCCCCCCCATTAAGTCATGTTATGGAGGGAGAGTTGTATTAGGCTGGTAGTTATTATGATCATCTTCTGTTTCCATGCCCTGTTGTGCCCGCTCACTATGTGACCTGTTGTAATGTTCAAAACTTTACTGTTTGTCCATTTCAAAAAAAAAAATGTGTTTAAGATTCTCTGATGTGTAGTTAATTGTGTTGTGTTGTGCTATGAGGGACAATAAGTGTAATATGTTGTGATTTGTTGACCACTTGTAATTTGAAAATGAGAAAATAAAGGTTTTTTAAACTTGATGATTGTGTGTCTGTGTTCCCTTCTTTGATGGGAGGTTGGTTCCCAGCATAGGGAACAATGGGGCAGGCTGGCCAGCCTTCTCTGCGGGTGGTGGGGGGGTCAGGGGGGTGGTTGTCTGTGTGCCAGGGCAGGTGCTCTTTCCCAGGGACGATTTGGCACTGCCACCATTGTGGCACCCCTTGTCTGTGCAGAACTGCCCTGGGAAAGAGAGTTTAGGGGTTCCCAAAAGGGGAGGGCAGGCCAGCCTGTTCCTGGGGTTATGGGTGTGGGGCAGGTGGGGGTTGATTTGGGTCTGTGAGGGGCTACTGGGGGGATTTGGGTCTGTGTGTGGCAGCTGGGGGGGAATTGGGTTTGTGTGGGGCTGTGAAGGGTGGACTTTAGGGGCTGAGAGCACCTACTTGGGGAGGCCATGAAATGGCCCCCCCAAGTGGGAGCAGGCTGAGCCTTGGTGGGGGGTGGGAGGAGGGGTGGGAGAAGGGCCCCAGAGGGTTGGGGGGCATTTTGCATGCAAAATGCCACCCCTGGCAACACAAGCCTCCCCCAGCTGTCAGTGGTAGAGATTAGAGCACCTACTTGGGGAGGCCATGAAATGGCCCCCCCAAGTGGGAGCAGGCTGAGCCTTGGTGGGGGGTGGGAGGAGGGGTGGGAGAAGGGCCCCTGAGGGCTGGGGGGCATTTTGCATGCAAAATGCCACCCCTGGCAAAGGAAGCCTGCTTCTTCATTTTTTCCCCATAGGAAATAATGAAGAAGATGCTCCTTTATGGGAGGATGGGGGGACCTGCTTTGGGGGGCCATAACATGGCCCCCCAAAGTCCAATCTGTCTGAAACTTGGGTGGGTGTTAGAGAAGGGTTAGAGGAAGGTCCCCACCAATTTTGGGCTTATTTGGTGGGAAAATGCCTCCTCCAGGCGTCCTGAAAGACGGAGGCATTTTCCCAGCAAAAAAACCCGAAAGAATCCCGAAAGAATGCCGAAATAATGCCGAATCCCGAATCCCGAAAGAGATTCTTGTTTCGGCTTTCGGCTAATGCCGGTAGAGAATCTTGTTTCGGGTAATCCCGAAACAAGAAAGCCGAAAGTTTTTTCCTTGCACACCCCTAGTCACCATTAACAAGATGCTTTCTACTTGAATTCTCATTTACTTGTTCAATGCAAAAAAATTATCTTTGCCAAAGAGAAAAACACATCTTCATGTTGGCTATATTAAATTAAAGAACTGTTTACCCTTCCTAAGGAAAGCATATGTATCTAAATAGGCATCTTTTACCGTTTGCATAGTAGATTGGAAATTAGCATTT
The DNA here is from genome assembly GCF_028583425.1 of Eublepharis macularius. NCBI lineage: Eukaryota > Metazoa > Chordata > Lepidosauria > Squamata > Eublepharidae > Eublepharis > Eublepharis macularius. The sequence continues at coordinate 77,027,413 of NC_072798.1, forward strand.
TTGTTCATTTTCCTATGTATGCACAGTGCCTGGAAGAGTAATACTTCATGCATATCAGATCAGCCAGCCTACAGTTTTTGTGCAATTTATTATTTGGCAATCTAAAATTTGTAATTTGCATGAAATTGCTTAATTAAAATACAGTCACTCAGGGTATTAATTTCTCTTGTCTGGCAGTTCAGTGTACTAAAGGCGGGCTACAGAAAATGTGAAATCCTGTCAGATAGAACAGTAAAATATTAACACACACGCACGCACCAAATCCTCGTCTGGCAACAAAATGACAGAGCGATAATGCTTTTGCCCTGATTCCGGGTTCAAATGCGAGCTCGGGTTGACATTGAAACCGACAAGGAAATTTACAATAGCAACTCTGGCTTCTTGCCAATAAATCTGCATCACGGGCGAAAGAAGCCTTTTCTCTCTCTCTCTCTCTCTTTTATTTCTGCTCTCTACTGGCAAAGGAGTAACGGAGGGGGAAAAATTATCTCTTTCAGCGACTAGAATCCCTTTACTATTTTCGGCAGCTTGATCTCTCCTCTCTCTCTCTCTCTTTTCAAGATTTGAAAATCAGCAACCCTACTGATAAAATGATCCAATCAGCCCTTCCCAGTTGTCAAGACAACAGTTCATAATTGTGCCCCCGCTCTTTTCATAAATAGCTCTACATTTTCATAAATAGATAATTCTCTAATTGATCTAGCCAATCCTACTTTGCATGCTGTTTCCAAAGAGGTAAAGCCCCCGTTTTCTGTGAGTTTTCTTTTTCTCGTTTAGGTGAAGAGGCAACTTTCTGCAAAGACATGCAAATGAGCTTTTACGTACTGGGATGGAAGAGAATGAGAGGGAATATGCTTGTAAAGAGAGAAAGAGGGGGAGAGGGAGAGAGTAAATCTTACTAAAAGGGATAAAAATTTGAAGGGCTGGCTGTTGTCTGTGTCAAAATGACACCGGGGGAGGGAGGCGGCGGGACATGTTGCGAAACCGATGGTTTTGTAGAACTGCTGTTGACTTCCGTTCATTCATCCAAGGCAGAGATCCTCTTGCGAGAGCGTAGAAGGAAACCGAAGCGCGAGAAGAGAAAGTCGTTGCCAAGCTAAGGTGGCACTAAAGAGCCTTGCTCTGGCATGCGCAGGAAGACGGGCTTCTTTAGGAAAAAAACAGAGAGAAAAGAAGAATCACGCATTCAGGGCTTTCCTCTGGCAAATCGATTTTTTTTTTTTTTGGCGCTTCTGAAACGTGAGCTTCTGATCGCCCGCAATCGGGGATGCCCGTTCTCCAGGAGAGGAGAGGAAAGCAAGAGTGCGCTTTTAACAGCTTGCAACCCCATTCCTGCAGGTGTATCTGAAGAAAGAGAAAGTTCGCGCCCCTTTTGGAGCGCAATCGTAAGCAGGCCCTCCAGTCTAAGCCACTGAAACCAATGTGTTTAGGCTTGGCTAACTGCGTAGGATCGCACTGCAAACCAGCTTACTGTTTTGCAAGGAGTGCAGGATGCCGCTCTTCCACCCAATGTGCGGCAAAAGCAAAGTAGATATAAATACCCTCCCAAAGCGGGGAAAAAAGCACCCCCTCCCTCCAAAAACCCTTTCTCTTTTACGTATATATCAGATACACTCTGGTAATTAAGTTCGTTTACACTTTTAAAATCCTGTTGATTTCTTTGGAACTGTCTTCCTCGCAAAGTGCAGCCTTGGTTGCACTGATAACAAACAGGGCCGTTACCAGGGAAAGGTATTTAGCGCTCAAGTCTTAGAAAATTCAAAGGCACGGCTCTCTCTCTTTGTTCTTCTGCAGACGCTCTCGTAAATTTGCATGCGCGTTTGTCAGTAATTAGATGTACC